>NW_022170249.1:8346909-8413871 GCF_008802855.1 Photinus pyralis
AGGTCCTCATGGTATATACCTCCACCCCATCGATTTTTGAATGCAAAACATTTATAAAATCCCTACATCATCTACTACAACATTTGTCCTAAACTTAATTTTTTTTTAAATTTCAATTTCAAAATGCCCCCCCCCCCTTGGCAGGATAATTTGGAAAAATGTTTAGGACAAATGTTGTAATAGATAGCGTAGGGATTTTAATTTAAAAAGCAAAGCAGATTAGTAATCACGATTATAGTGACTTTCAAATAATGTGCCATTTGCCATAGGATTCCATTTAAAGTTTTAGGGGTTAAGCTCCCTACGTAGGGGGGTGAAGACTTGGATTCGTGATTTGTATTCCAAAAGTTGCCCCCCTCGAATACAAAATTGACTTGTTCGAAGCTTTTTCGAAATTTCTAAATTTAATACTTACCCTAAAAGCCCTCTGTATATTTCTCGTTGGGCCACTCTGTATAGATGCTTTTGCCGTAGGATGTAGGAGAACAAATTTTGCACAATTTTCGCACATGGTCTTCCAGGATGATTATCCATCCCTAAACAACATCCCAAAGTATGTATCTTGTACTGCAGCCAATCCGGAGTAAAATGGTTAATTTTTGCCCTAAACTAATAAAAAATAACGTGAATCGAATAGATTGAGATTTGAACATGTGTTGTGTGTCAATACCTCCTGTATGTTTTTGAAATTGTTCCACCCTAAAACAAATTAATGTGACATATTCATATTTTTCAAGCTTTATCGTTCATAATAATTCACGATGCAGTATTCCTATCTAGCACATTAAAGAGTGCTTGTCACATAAAATTTTATGAAGCTTCTCTCCTAAAAGAAAACCATGTAAACCAAAAGCCTGACAATATCCCAAAAAACGCCATAATAAAAGTATATCGTCAATTTTCCCTAATGGCTATCGCCTTGAGTATCATTTTCGGTATTAAGAGATAAAGGAGAGCCACTATAGATAAACTTTAAGTTTTTTTTGCGATGATAACAAGATTTAGTGATTGCGACAGGGAGGCACGTAAAAATTACGCTCTACTTTAATAATACAAGTTTCACGTTTGCACATAGAGGAGTCCCATAAATTAGAAGACGACGGAGGGAGTTGTCAGGACTCTTATTTAATTTCGTTATTTTCTAAGACGGCAGTTTAGGTTTCTGAAATATTGCCAGAGGACGTCAAAATTCGTGTTTTGCGAATATATCTCCTTTCCCGCTTTACAAATTTCGTTTTCCCCGGATGAATTTCCTTAACGTACGTGTATAAAAATAACATTAACAGGAACAGCTGTTGGCAGTATGGACGAAAGCGCGTTTCAGGATAAATCTGTAAAATTTACGTATGCTCTTGAAAGTTATAAAAACAATTTTACTATATAGCAAAGCTCGTTTTACGTTACGAATACGGCTTCGGACGAGAGCATTAAAAAATATAACAAGCTCCACGCTTTTTCGGTCGCTTTTTTTTCCCAGGTAGTCTGTCGCGAGCAAATCGATTTGCGTGTGATTTACCTGGGAGTCATTAATATTAGTTGAAGGATTGGAATTTTCTTAGAGTGCCACAATTGTTTATACACCTGTGGTGCAATTAGTTTCGTGCTTTTCGTTTATGAGATTCATAAAGCGTTAATACTTGATGAGTTGTAAAGTTGGTAATTAGATGAGCTAGTTAATATTATATTACATTAAATCTCGTTTCCCTAATTTGCTCGTTTGAGCTTTGTATATGCAATAAGTTATTCTCAAAGCTTCGCTACAACTCTTGTTTGCACATCGGTATTGGGATGCATTCTCTCTCAATAAACCGATATAACGAAATATCGATGGATCCTCAGTATTGCCATCACTTTTTTAAAGACCATTTATTTTAATCTTGCAAAATACTTTTTATAATTTACAAAAAAGTGTCAAATTCATGTTTTGGTCATTGAGATAATGCTCTTGGTCTTTTCTCCAACTATCTTGGTGAATAAATAACGATTTTGACATGTTTTGATCAAAATCCACGCGGCCGCCAAAAATGCATCAAATTCATGACTTGAGGTAATGCTTTTGAAGGCTTTTACAACTCCAAATTCATGTGTAAAGAATAATTTTGGGTAAATTTTGCTCTAAAACTTTTGACCTAGGCCACAGAGAAGAGTTATATTGAATTGTTACACATTTAAGAGTCATAGGGAATAATTTAGCGAAGGTCCGAACTCGATACATGACGTAGAGAATGAAATATGTTGATTTCTATTATACCTATTCAGCCCGTAGTATTTCCTGTTCCCGATTCACTCGAAGTCCTATAACTTTTATTCCTGTTGAACCAGCATCCTGAAAATCAATAGCGTCCGTCCTTAATGTCCAAAGTACCCGAACACCAAATTTCAACATAATGGGTTACTTTTAAAAAGAGCTATAGTGCACACGGATGGACGGACGGACAGACGACAATACAAAACTATAAAGGATCTGAGGTTCGTTAATAAAGTGTAAACATTTGAAGAGCGTAAGTTTACTTGTTTGGCCTGCCTTTTTTTGCATGGCCACCTCACTATTATGTAAATTACATATAACTTATTTAGGTATATACCGAGAATAAGCTATACCTAGAATAAATGTCGACGGTTGCGTTGGTTACCATTGTGTCAACCAATGGCATACATGTTGCTGTGGCAGTTATTCCAAGAATATCTTATTCTCCGTAAAAGTGTAATTGTAAAACCGGCCCTTAAGATTAGAATATAATAACCAGGAAAACCAAGATATTTCGAAAACTATCAGAGATAGGTATAGAACATTATTATCAAAAGTTGAAGGTTTTTGGAGGAGCTAAATGACGACAGAAAAATATACAGGGTGTTCCATTTAAAAAAAGTGAGATTTTTTAATATGAAGTTTTGTAACTTTGGATCTAGAAAAAACACCCTGTAAGCTATTTTTTTAATGTTTCATAGTAGATGTATTTATTTGACTTGTACTTAACCCAGGATAAAAGATATAAAACCTGGAATCAAAATTTAAGTAATAATTTTGACAATATACTGGCGCTTGCAAATTATCTTTAAAACTACTAGCTTTTGGGATATTAACCATATAATAAACAAGTTAAAAAGTAATCGTAAACGATTTACATCAAGCGCATTTCCACTTGCATTCATTTCCCATTTGTAAGATGCCACTTCTGTTAAAATCGTAAAAATCCGGCCACAAATATGAAAGATAGCGTTGCACATGAAGCAATCCATTTCTGACATGCATTTTCAATTTCAGTTTATGAGAAGAATTTCTATGTTGAATGTTTTTCTAAATAAGAAATTTGGAACTTGCGCATGCGCAATTCTAAAATTTTGAAAGATGTTAGATTTTTCCTTTGTTCAAAGCGCGAAAGTATTCAAAATTTCAACTTTCAATGCTTCCATAAAATAAAAAAAGGGTTGACACTGCCGCATGGCGCAAAACCAATTTTGAAATGGCGTTAGATTTTCCTTATTCCAAGTGCCTATGTATTCTAATTTCGTATTTTAAATTTCGGTTTATAAATGGTCGAGATGCGAAAAGGGCACTGTGAATTTTGAATCGATTCGACTCAACTTTTGGCATTGCGTATTATATGGCTAAGGCTATGCCCATATTGAATTTCATGCAATTCAGTTCATAACTAACGGAGATGTAAAAGCGATCGGACATTTCTAAACAAAGTTATCGTTCACACGGACAGATAGAGGGACAGACAGACAAAGGAACAGATGGACAGACCAACAGACAACAATACAAAATTATAAACGATCTTTAGGATCGTTAATAAACGGCAAAAGTGTAAAATTATAGAACATGTAAAAAACGGTTTGTTGGTTTTTTTACAATAACTTTTTTAGCAATAAACGCAGAAAAAGACATCCATAACGAATCGTTGACTCACTCTGTACTTTTTTACTCCCCAGTATATTTGACGTTGTTGTGTGGTTGTCAGTGTTGTTAACTTCGGATTCAGGTTTTGTGGTTATGATAAGCTGCCTATTATGACAAAGGGCCCCTTTTCTAAATCGATCGAGATCTCGGTAATGGAATATCAACTTTCTTATTTATTAAGCCAAACATATCGCATATAATAAAAATCAAATGTATGCGTGCGCAGATTGCGCAATGCCAACTTTCTGATTTATCGAGATATTTCTATGAAATTTTAACCATAGATGCCTCTAGTAAAGAAAAACATAGCGCACATAGCTATTGCCTTTTGGGACCTACTGATAAATGCCTGGAAAATGCTCGCCTTAGGGAGAAAACCTTTTTACTTGTTTTCTCAGCAACCATAAGAGTTAGAAAGGCTGGTGGCACATCTTTGAATAGCTTTTCGGGTATGCTCTTTCCGATTTTTCAAAAAAAATTTCAAAATTCCTACCACGAAAGGGCTCATTTGAAGATTGGTCCTTCGAGTCAGAGAGTGTCCCCCGCCTACCACTGAGCCATCGAATTTTGCATGTAGTTAATTGAAAATGTCGCAAATAACAAAAAAATAACGATTTAAGTCGATATTGGTATCAAAAAATTCGACATGTCGATTATGGTATCTATTGAACATATGTTCAATTAACTACATACGAAATTAGGTGACTCACTAGTAAGCGGGGGACATTTCGTGACCAAAAGGACCAACTTTCAAATGAGTATAACTTTTGTTGGAAAAGTGACTTTAAAAAACTGCTCGACAATTTTGTTCCATAACTCATCAAGCAATAATTATATTTACACAACATCGTGGAATTGCCCTCCATTTTCGTTGTGCGGCCAAGAATTGAAGTAGAATAATTTTTTTTCGAAATTAAAAAAAACTAATTTCAGATTCGAGATTTTCATTTTCAAAACCCCCCCAGATACTCTGCCCACATTTAGAAATATGCTGGTACGAATTTCGAAAATCGCAATATATAGGCATACCTCCAAAACCTATTCAAAAACTTGCCACCAGTCTTTTTAACTCATATGGTTGCTGGAAAAAAAATTAAAGAAAAAATACAAATTTCATCAATTTTATGAGGATGATCTCCAAACGAAACACGTTGGATTCTCGGTTTATTTGGAAAAAGTGCTGTTTTTGATCCCTTCTACCACTCAAATTTTTTTAATATATTTATATGTAACACCCCGTATAATGATCTAAGGTACTTCTATACTTTATCTAGGACCATTTAATTAGATTCATATTTTATTAGCGACATTACAATAAATAGGCAAAAATAACTTAAATCAAAACAAAAAAGCAGGATTTAATCCTAAAGGAAAGATTGCTTACTTAACGTAGACATTGAAAAATTAACTGTCATGGTACTGTAATTAACAAATGTTATAGAATTTGGTTGCAAGTTGGTTTGAACATGGTTCTCAAAATGTTCATTTCCATTTATTGCGTGAGTACAATATGATGTTCCGGATGATGATGCTGCAGGTTGTGTATGTATATCCCTATATAGGAAGTAGAAATCACATATAGCTTGAAATTTTTTAGTGGTAACCAACTTATTTGTCAAGGAAGTATCAATGTATCTTTCGGCTACAGCTGTAGATCTGTAGACATCCTTACTGATAAATGCATGAAAAATGCGCTCCGTAGGGTGAAACCTTTTTACTTGTTTTATGAAGCATTTATACCCTTAACTTTAACAATTTCGCTGTAGTAACCTTTTACCTCAAAATTTGACAGTTCGAATTTTTTTTTAGAGAAACTAAATCGTGCCGGCGCCAGATTTTTGAATTGAGGCATTAGACTAAGACCTCTTCCACTGTTCCATAATTTTTTTAAGTATCGAAAAAATGATATTTTTGATTGACTTTCCCTAAATGTCATTTTTTTCAAATTTCAAATGGTACTCCCCCAAAACAAATTATAGCTCTGGATATCCGAAGCTATCAAATTTCCACTGATACAAACAAAACCACACCTGCCATAAAAAAATTCAAAGAAAAAACAAGTCGGAGCGCCAATTTGTAGAAAATACTTATTTTCCTAACAAGTGCATGTTAGGAACAACGTTTTTCCTACAATTGTTTAAGAATTAATCAAATCGCGTGTGCGAAAGTGATCAATTCCCGCACTAGTGCGGGAAGGTCAATAGATGGTAGGAAAGCTCCCGTTTTTAAACCCAAGCCTATCATGATGAAACGTTTCGTGCGTCTCATAGGAGTTGGATAGATTTACAACCACTGGGAGTGTAAAACGTGCAAGAAGAGTTAAACGGAAGCCAATTTTGACAGAAGATAATGAATTGTAAGTTCTACGGGGAAGCTGTTGACAATCCTCATATTAATATGCGTGTTTCCATCCATTCTAGATTCAATTGCATCAAAAATTGCAACACGAAGACTTCAAGTTAGGCAGGATTCTGCATGGATTAACAAAATCGACCAACAGGTCGTGTTATTAACCGATGAAACGACGCTTTTACATCAGCTTTTAAAAATCCCCAAGAATCAGTCTCCAAGGATCAAGACCTTTATAGTGTCACTCAGGAGCTTTTAGTTCTTCAGATTCGCTCCAATCTTAAGATGCTGTTGTACGTAATCCTGTTGGCAGGCCTTTTAAGTTTTAAGAGTTTTTAAAATCAATTAGCACAAGGGCCCAGCCTGTAAAGTTTTTAGAATCTTTATCATTTATTTAAGAAGTGTCGAGTGTTTGAAAGTCTAATCTTAAAAACCTTTAAGATTCTTAAGGCCCTTTTCTGAATCTTTAGGGGTTTCTTAGAGCTTTCAGCTCGCAAAATCAATCATAATCTCAAAGAGTCGGGAGGCTCCAAAGTTTATACCAGAACCTTAGTTTTTATTATAGCCTTGATAATCTTTAATAGCTGAACCTCGAGCTGAACTAAGAACCCCGTGACAATTTTTTCGGTATCCTACTAGTCCCGTCCGGCCCTGGGTATGGGTATCCGAATACGAATTTTTGTACTTGGAAATTGACTTAATAGTTAAGCACTAAAAATAAGTAAGTAAATCGCATCAATCGAATTTGTTTTTCGAAATATCGCATTTACATTATCGATTGCCAAATTTACCTATCTCCGTAAAAAACTAGAGTAACAAAACGGTTTCCTAGGGTGGCACGGTTGTCAACTAAATTTACAACTTCTAGTTCTGACAAAAAGGCACAGTTTTTCAGTGCATTAGAGATAGTTTACTTGAATCTCTGGCACGACAAGTTGATACTGTTCCAAAAAGTATATTGATTTATGTTCAGATTTGAGCTTCTCGCATATGATAATGAATTAACTTTCAAAATCATATCTCGATTTGCTCGTTTTTTCTTAAAAAAAAATGGGAGGTTTACTTTCTTTGTGCACTTCTACGTGGTAAGCTCGAATTATGCAAGTAAAACCTCGTAACTTCTAATTCAATAAAGATAACCAGATGGTAGGATCCAATAGACTCCTAATGAGATCATAATGCGTGCGGAATATTTGATTTGCAGTGACTAGAGGGTCACTCAACCATGGTGGGTGGCTGAATACATGCAGCCTCGATCGCCTCACATTAAATTTATTTCCTCCACTGACCCAAACCATCTCTAAAATTTAAATTCTTATATTTTGAGTTAGTTACTGACGTTCCCGTTCTCCAAATTGTCAGTGCAGTCTTGAACGGATAATATTCTAATTTGTTGGCCATTAATTTTCAGTTTAAACTTGAAAATACCCCATACACTTAAATTTCCGGAATGTACTACCCAAAATAACTTTTAGCCGATGTTATCGCCGTGGCCCTTGCAATTTAAAACGTAGGGGTTGTACGATCTAGATTTATTCGATTGAAAGTGTTATTTCAAGCGCAAAATTTGTATATTTTGCATAAATGTATATTATATTGTGTGCATACGTTCGTATGTATTCTAATTATTAACACTACAACAAACACGTTCTTTTTTCGTTTTATTCCTGATTTTCCATGATTAGTCATCGCGCCATTTGCAAATAGGACTAGGTTAACCGTTTCGCCGTGGCTAATTTCCATAATAATTGAGTGTACATTATTTACATAAAAAAGGGTGTCACAGTTGAAGGTTGTACCGTTGTACGTACAAGTACACTAATAAAGTACGAGTATTTAGTAGTTGAAACCGAATCGATCAGTGCATACACATTAGATATTAACGCTTCATGCCGAGTAAGGGGAAGATCGATTTTGATTTGAATTTCATGCCATTAACAAGGCCTAACCGCAACATGTGGTAGTTCAACTACGTTTTGGTCGAAAGTTAAGAACTATACATTAAGTGCAATCTGTAAAATTTCCCACAGCCCATTGGTTGGGTATTTATGGATTTACATATTTTAAATGTGCGGAGTGTGAATAACGAATGTGTACCTTTTCTTCTTGAACTTAAACCGCATAAAATGCCATACGAAAATCTTCTATTGAGTAAATTAACCAATAAACAACATACGGCATTTGCCGATTTATGATAAAATCATATGATATGCACCACTGATTTAACCGAAAGTATTATGCATTCTTCAGATGCATATTGCAGAAAGAATGATCGATTTCCTCTCTAATTATACAACCCCGTCCATCTTCTTGTTCCCCGCTCGAACTGCTGTTGATATGTGATTATACCATTTATTCGTTTTTTGTTTGTTTGAGGTTTTACCAAGTAAAGAGAAATCACAGAAATGCGCTAAAAGCCCACTTGTTTATATACTGAAAAAAAAATTGCATTTTAACGGATATTGAGCCATTACAATATCACCTACAAACTTAGTTCGAGAACTGGTAGACATTTTTGGGTAGGTATTTGAGGCACGCTGAAAACTTGTCAAATACTTCTCCAATAATACCCGAACACAGAATTGCAGTCCTGGCTGAGAAATAGTGTGGCTAAATCAACCCTTATATTTTTTAAGGTACGAATTTTTTTTCAAAAAATGTTTTTGAGGCATTTCGAAATGTTTACACTTTTAAATATAATATTTAATTATTTCTTTATTTTCCACCTGCAAAATTTCAGTGTAATCGGTCCACCACTCGTTTTTGAGATACGACAGACGGACAGACATCGCAAAATTATCTCGCTCTCTCGTTAATACAGATACTTTTCCCGAAAATTTCATCAAAATTGATCAAAGTACACTGGGTGTTCATATATTTATGGGGGCCAGTATACATTCTTTCAAACTGTGAAGGCGCCTGGTAAAGTGTAAGGCTCCATTAAATGACCTGGTTTATTGATTTTTTCGCCCTTTAAAGATCAGGGTTGATTTAGTCACGCTATTCCTCAGCCAGGTCTGCAATTCCGTATTTAGGTATTATTAGAGGAGTCAGAAGAGCTTACGTTAGCTCTAACTTTGGCTACAAGGGTCCTGGGTTCGAATCGCAGGTAAGGCATGGCTGTTTGTGATTGTATAGTGGGTTGAGTGAGAAGAGTAGCAGATTGCTAACACTCCGCCCACTATAAAATAAAGGCAATAAAAAAAAATTAAAAAAATTGGACAAGTTTTCAGCGTGCCTCAAATACCTACCCAAAAATGTCTACCTACCAGCTCTCCTATACTATTATCAAGTGAATTAAATTGTCTTGTTTATTGTGTAAGTGTTACTTTGCCTTTGTGCTTGTATTGAATATGAATGGGTTGTGATAATGTGGTGTGTTTCGGAGTGTAATTCCGTGGGCCAATCTGTGACTGTAGTGTATGTTGCATTGTTTGTATTGTACTTGGTTCTTCAGTAAGTTGTATTTGTGTGATTGTTTGGGTTAGAGGTGTGTATGTATATTGTGTATTTATAGTTGCGTGTTTTCTGAAATAAAAACAAGGGAATGCTGCCTTATTATGGGAAATAAAATGTTAAACAACTTTCATATAGAAAATTGTGTATACAGTCGATATTTACCGAGATATAAACCATATTTCATACATAATGGGCACCCTGTATATTTTGTATATAATGTCCACTATCAAAATTTATCCTTTTTTGACATATTTTGTGTCAAAAATGACATGTGCAACCTAAGTCATAATTACCATTTTGTTTGTTAGAGTTATTATTTAATAGGAGCCGGTTTCCTTTTAGAAGAGGTTCCGTGTTCGTGGACTGTGTTACAATTTTTATTATAAATAAATACAGGGGGTTCAAATACTAACCTTAAACATTGTGTTTTTGGAATATTGGTTTTTCATACAAAAATCCGATTTAAGAATCTTTATTAGCAGTTGTGGTGGCATTAAATAAGTGTCACTTTTTGTTATTACTTAAAAGCATACTTAATGGCATTCTTATAATAGAAAAAATTAGATAGTCGATTTTTCTAAAACTGAACATTTTTGAAATATTACGTTATACATCTACGCTTGTACCCTGGTATAATACTACTTCTCCGAAATATTTAAAGCGTTATGACTACACTTCAATAGCTTGGATAAGGGGATTCGTGGGTACTGGGTAGGTGCTTGAAAGTCGCTGCGTTTATATCTATACAAAAATAAATAAAAAATACTTCGATGCAAGTGGGTTCAATAAATATTTCCCAGATTTTAATTACTTTTAAAGAGGGAAATAAGATGAAAGTTCGCCTACTTCTTTTCCCGTGCCCAGGATGATCTAAAGTTTTTGTTTAACTTTTACTCGCAGGTTTAACCATTGAATAAATTATTCAATGGTTTAACTGTTTTACAATCATTTCACAATCTCTTACAGGATTCGCCAGGTCTGCCGCGTATAGTAAATATTGGGGGTGCATTCCCTTCAACGGTCTCTAATATACTTTTAATGATATTTATTCCACCGTCAATGCAATGTACTTTGCAGAAAGTTAATTTGTCTGAAGAGGTTTAAAATGTAATTAATTTATAACAGATCGCAGAATGAACGGCGATGCCAAAGGACAACGAGACATATTTACTCAGATCCTTTCTGTTTAGTTGTCAATTATTTTAAACCTAACGGTGGCACCTTAAAAGCTCTAGATGATGTTATGGAAGTTTCAACCGAGCGCTCCAATTGCTCTTATTTCTGTCTCGAATCGTAAAGCGGAAAGTAAACCGACAATGCTTATCAACCTAACCTTCCTCTCTCGACATCAGCTGCGTCACATGAAAATGTAGTGAACGTTTCGTTACAAAAAATTGCATACTTATTCAAGCTTAGAAATGTATTATATGACATTATTAATAAAATTTTCGTATCCACATAGATATTCAATATAATCTTAATTATTAGTCAAAATTAGAGTGGCATGTTTTTCCTGAAGAGAATTGGGATTTTTTAGATAGAAAGAAAAATGGAAAAATGTGTCCATTTGCACGTAGAAGTCAGGTGCATAAAAATCATTTTTATATTGACTACAGATTTCGAGAGTTAATATAAACTTGGAATGGAAACCGTATTTCAATTTGAATCGAGTTTTTCGTTTTTTTAGCAATAAAGTTGAAATGAAATACTGTTTCCATTATAAAACATTGACTATTAGACTGTGTGTGTGTGTGTCTGTGTCTGGCACGGTAAGTAAGCAATTTAGACAGGGTGAATCGGATAACGATCTCAACAAAAGTGGGTGGTATAGACTATAGAGGAAACCAACACAAACAACTGTCGCAAACGCTTAGACCATTTCTCACATTTCTTCTCCAATCTATAAACTAGACTAAACTCAATTTTGCAATTTTTTGACTCTTTTTTTTCGGTTTCTAAGACCATTGGCGACCAATTTTGGGTTAAATTTTTTCGATCAATTCAATAAGTCTTAAATAATTTGTTATATCTAGTAGTATTGTTGTTTTTTGTTAGTATACTGTTAAGTCGTTTATAGCACAAGTATTTCTTTGTAGTATCTACGTATGTTAGACAGTTTATTAGTATGTGTCGGACTCACTACACATTGATTGCTCTGCCTTTGTTATGTAATATTAGTGTGTGTATCTCGTAAGGCCTATTCGGAGTTCTACTTGGACATTGTGGACTTTTATGGTTGGGTTGTTTGTTCCAAAATTATCAGCGAGTTCCTTGGTTCCTAGATACACGCAAATCCGGTTGTTTGAGATTCGTGACGCAAATTTAATATTTCTAGGTTGTGTTTTACTGGCTATTGCTGTAATCTAATCTTCTATAAGGTCAAGCCGTCGATTGCATTGAGAATTATTGCTTGATCCTTTGATGGGTGATCGAGTTGTTGTCGTCTTTGCTTGTAGGTTTGTTTTAACGCCGCGGCGAAATTTGGGTGTGTGGGGGTGTCTGAGTGAAGGTTTGGTTGGTGGGATGGTTTGTTTGGCGGTGAAGTCATGTTGGGTAAGCAACAAAAAAAGTACAGTCTGCTTTATACGGATTTAATACCTACTTATACGTTAGTAAAAAGTAGTTCGTCGTGCACACTCTAATTTATTTTTACGACAAATCAAAAGCCGATTACAAAGATCTCTCCAAAAAACACAACGCTTGGTGTACAATTGCGAATTCATTGGGAACCTTAAGTAATGCAGTTTCTTAATTGAAAGTATTACTAAATTAGCTTTCTACCCAGTTGAAGAATGTCAGAGAATTTGGAGGAATTTGACCGTTACAGGCCCGTAACCAGGGGGTGGTCTGGTGCCCCATCTAGAACGTGGTCTTGTCCCCACTGGAAATTACGGTTGATGGTTCCTTTACAAAAATTACAGGGGAAGTCCTTGGTAAAAACTTCTTAAGGCCCCCCTAGAAAAATACCGGCCACCCCTGCTACTTCATTCTGGATACGGGCCTGGACCGTTGCTGCAGAGGATGTAGAGCTCTAGAAGCTATTCCATCTGATACCGGTAGTTAGGACGATGAATGGGAGTATTTCAAGTCTTTAATATTTTGCGATTGTATGAGGTTTTACCATTTCCAACAATTTATTAAAAATTGGTACAGTCATCCGCGTATATTAAAAAATTCGTTTGGGTCCTCAACATATATTTTTACAAAATAGGCCTTATAGAACCCATGAATTTGCCTGTTGCGATTTATAGGTATACACAAGAATTGTTGAAGCGAAAAGAATAGTTCTTCCATTTCAAACAAAATTAAAATAAAGAGAATTTGAAATTTGAAATGCCCGTTACTCTTACTGGCAGATGACATACAATGGCAGAATTCGTTATGCGCTAATGCGCAATCCCATCTCTTGCTGGGAGTGAAATCTATGCTGAAAACAATGTCTTCAATTTCTTCAAAAAGTTTTGCACCCTTTTTGAAAGTGGTTCGATTTCTTTAACTCTCATAAATTTGAAACCATCATTAGTGAAGGCAAATCTACTCTATTAAGTGTAAACTACACTGCTACAAAAATGTTCTAATGCTGTTAGCCATAAGAATGGAAACTATTCTAAACAGTGAAAATGATTCTTTTTGTACTGCGTTGGGCTAAATCAACGTGTTTTGGAGGGAGTAGGTTTCCTTATAGCTTGTTCTGCAGAGTTTTAAACGATCATTTCTATACGCCGTAGTTTTATATTAGAATCTTTAAATCAAATTTACATTTATCATATTTATATTATACGGTCACAATTTGACATTACATGGTATATTGATCCTACAATGAAACAAATTTTTTCTTTCAAATGTGCACTTTAACATTGAAATTGCTGTAGCTGATTACCGGAGTACAAAAAAATAGCGTTATATCACAGCACTAAAGTGCGTCTTAATACCTTGGATGCACCTTCTGGATTAAAACACACACACTTTAGTCCCTTGGTATAATAATAATAATATAATATGTATTTCAATCAGCTACAGAGATGTAGGTTGAAACATGTCATGGGCATAACTAATATGTATATAGACGTACTTACAATCACATGTACAATTAAAACGTAGACACAACACTAACATTAACAATTGCTTCTAAAAACTCGTTAACAGAATACGGTTCTATGTCTAAGATACATTGAAAAACATTCTTCTTAAAACTGTTATAATTTTCTAATGCCTTGGGAGTAAATTACAAAATTTTAAACAAGCATATATGGGGCTTTTCTGAAACAAACTTTGTCTATGTGCCGGATAGTTTTAGTTATTACGTTGCCTAATGTTGTATAGATAATTTTTTTGATGCAATGTAAATTCTGATTTATGTTTATAATTATACATAATACATTCGTAGATATATAATCCTACCACAGTTAAAACTCCGTGCCTTTTAAACTGTCCCCGACATGATTCCTTAAAGTCCATTCCACACATTATCCGTAAAACTTGTTTTTGAATTACTAGGACTTTCTTTATATTAGTTTGGCTGGTACTACCCCATATCAATATGCCAAACCGTACCATTGGCCCGTATGAATAAAAGTAAGCAAATGCTTATACTTGCAAAATTCAAAGTAAATACTCGTAACTGCCCCTTCATACTGGTCTGTTTAGCAGCGCTGCACTGCGTCCTGTCCTTCTGCTTAGAAGCGCTGCTAAGTCGCCCAGTGCGAAGGAGCACTTACGAGTATTTACTTTGAATTTTGCAAGTAAAATCATTTGCTTACTTTTATTCATACGGGGGCTTGACTCAAATGTTGTGTGATAAATAGTTCGAATTACAGAACTGCTTAAGTGCGTAGTACTCGCTTAACTATTCTTATACTATAGCACACGTTGTTAAATTTCTTTGCTAACTCGTCAATGTGATAGACCAATTCATGTATTCGTCCGCTATACGATTTCCAAAAATTTTGCTTTCACTGATAATTTCCAACTATTTTTTTTATTTTTATTTTTTATTTTTTTTGTAGGTGGGGAAATGCTCCTTATGCACACTCCAGGTTGAAAGGTCTGGAGTAGTGTGGGGCTCTCCCTTACTCGGGTATACCCACTAAAACCCCACCTAAGGCTTCGGATTCTATGGCCATTTGCCTATTTACTCAAAATATCACAGACTTCGTTCTAATAGAATATTACATACAGGTAGGTCGACTCACATACAATACAATATTTTCGATATGACAAAGTTGGTAACTGACAGACAACAATAAATAACAATTAATTAGACAGCCATTATATCACAGTTTGTGCAACATTTCCACACTTTGGAAAAATCCTATCACCCTTCGACACCGTTCATCGCTGTTAAAGTTACCTTCCCATATCGGGCATATCCCGAAGTTGTCCCGTATATCTTTGTATCGTGGACAGTTACAAAGTATGTGCTCTAGTGTTAAATTAACCTCACAGTTCGCACATAGGGGTCTAGGTTTACCTTCCAGCAAGGCGCTATGGGTTAATGCGGTGTGCCCAAGTCTAATTCGAAACATCTTCACGAATACAAACCGACCCTCGCCAAGAAGAAATAGCGGCCCCAAATCGGGTTTGACCCTTTTCAAAAATGAATCGGACCTCGCCCATAGGTCGCCCCAACGCTCATACACCCGAGCCCTGACGAGTGTACGTCGGATTACTGTTGTCTCATTTGCAACATCAAGGTCATTTAGTTGTAGATACGTTAGATCCTCTCTAGCCCTTTGGCTCAGCGTTCTGCACCTATTCAGTCGTCGACGCGGAACTGCGCCTGCCATCGATACGTGATTCGGATGTCGTTCATCCGAAATTACTTTAAGATGATAGTTTACAGCAGCCTGTTTACGACGGAGGGCTAGAGGAAGGATGTTCGCCTCGACGTGAAGCGCAGCGACCGGACTCGTTGGAAAAGCTCCGAGGGAATACCGTATGGCGAGGTTTTGGATTTTATCGAGATTCCCAAGCATCGCACTGTTGTCACATGTCAGATAAGCACAGCACCCATAAATCAATTCTCGATAAAATTAAGGCCTTGTAGACGTCGAGTAACGTCTTTGGGTGAGCTCCCCACTTATGGTGGGCCAGGACCCTAATGACATTTAATGATTTCCTACACTTTGTGACAACATTCAGTAGATGCTTGGACCACCGCAGTTCCCTGTCAAAGGTAAGTCCCAAAAATTTCATATCTTGGGACACAGCTATTATACGGTCTTTCATAAATAGAACGGGGTCATAGTGTGGTCTTCGGAGTCGACAAAAATGAACCACCTTCGTTTTTTCCTCAGACAAAACGTACCCCACTGCATCCGCATTATCAGAAATTTTATTGATAGCCATTTGTAGTATACGCACAGCGGAACCAACGGTTTTTCCGGCGCAATGAATCATTAAGTAATCGACGTATAGGGATTTATCGACTGTGTCGGCAACACCCAGGGCTATTCCGTTTATGGCAATTGCAAACAGTGAACAGCTTAAAGTCGAGCCCTGCTGGACCCCGTTTTCTAATACGCGCTCGTTTGAATACGCCTCTCCAATTCTAACAATAAACTTTCTGTCTCTTAAAAAAGATCTAATAAATTTGGGCATGTTTCCGCGTAAATTGTATTCAAGCATTTTTTTAAGTATACCATACCGCCATGTCATGTCATTTGCGCTCTTGATATCAAAGAAGACCCCAATCAAATGTTCGCCACCATCAAACGACTTTAGGATGTTATCAGTTAATTTAACCAAATGATCAACCGTCGACCTAAATGCGCGTTAGAATAAGTTGATAGATGATTACTTTTAAATAACACAAAATGAGATTTCTTAACATTAAGCGCCAATTGATAGGTTATTAAAGTAAATACAAAACAATAAAGGACCTATTATACTTCCCTGAGGAATTCCCCTTTCCAGAGTTGTTATTTCCGAGTAATACGTGTTACCTTCTATTGTTAATTTAACCTGCTGAGATCGTTTTGTTAAATACGACTTTATTAAACTTAGTGGGATGCCTCGTATTCCATATTGTTCTAACTTATTTAGTAATATATTATGATTTACGCAATAATAAGCCTTAGATAAGTCTAAAGAGGCACCTAGGGGCAATTCTTTCTTATCCAAGATGGTTGCGACTTCGTTTACAAAATGAAAGACGGCTGTTTCAATGTTTTTACCTTTAATGTAACCGTGTTGATTATTTCTTAACATTTTGCACAAAAAAACTGGTCACTCTACTACTTAATTTTCGAATTTTCCCGAGTCGCCTTAAATAAAGGTACCACTGTGGTTAGTTTTAATTTTTCTGGAAAGACGCCGTGCTTTATTGAGCTGTTAATTACCACCCTTAAATGCTGGGCCAAATACATAATTACTTTGTTTCACTAGGATATTTCATCGTGAGCTGATGTTTTTTTGTTTTTTAAGGATCTTACAACTGATACTACTTCGTCATCTGTTACCGCATACATAAAAGAAGAATTTTCATTATACGAATCTCATCTCCATAGTGGGTTTTTGGTAGTTTACCTATTATGTCGCCGGCTGCATGTGCATACAATTTATTAAGTTTATTTGCTATTGTATTCGGGTCGCCTTTCAGGGAAAAACTATTGTTTTTCGTTCTCTTCAAGTTTCCCGTCACGGCACTTACAATTTGGTGGTTTTAGAAGTATTATCGGAATTAGAAATTTTGTCATTATCATATTTTGATTTATCTGAATCAATTAACGTATTTAAAAGAAATGTTTCTTCATTATCATTTTTGCAGACGGAATTGTTTTTGACAATACACTTAAAGTACTTAAGCGTTTTCTACAGGCTTCTATTGCAGGTGTTGTAAACATTTGGGGGTATAGGTATAATATAATAATTAATAATACTCTCAAAAAAAGCTCGAATTTTACGGTTTGGTGAATATTATCAGAGATACGTAATTTTACTTTGACGTTAAAAAGGTGGTACTAAGAACGAATTTGAATTAAAGTTCACAACTGAATTATATCTACCCATTTAATTCTTTTTCACGATGTACCTTCTAATTTTAATCCAGTAGACTAATCGGTAATCGGATTAATGGTTAATAAGAATATATATTTTTTTATTTTTTAAATTAAAGTGCGTCGATTACTTTGGCCATTGGTACTAAAAAATACAGAATGGTACATGTATAATGTAATATATTGGTAGGTTGGGCATTAAGCTTAAGTGATGACATATTTGCTGGTAGCTGTTTTTTTATACAGGGTGGGTACTAGTGTGTGGGTGCAAGATTGTGTCTTTAAAATTCATTGTCGGGGCATGATGAAGGACTTTTAAGGCTACAACCTAAAAATATTTTCAATGAAATTGCAATTGTTACACAGGGTGATTTATATCAAGGGTGCATTTTTTTAAATGAAACACCCTGTCTATTATTACATATTTCGATTCCTTGGTCAATTTTAGTTCAGTCGTTTAGCCGCAGTTCGTCATTATTTCAAAAAGTAGATGCCCAGTAAAAATTGAACTAAGAAGGCCGTGACTGCACACGAAATGTACTAACATACCCCGAACGGGTAAAGTTATACTTTTTTTGTGTTCAAAGAAATCACTCGGTTTCAAAATTTCAATCAAAGTGAACTTGATTTTTTAAATGGAACTACCCAGTTTTTTGCATTGCATAAAATGTAGGATTTTGTTACCTTCCAAACGATATATGACTGTCTGTACTTATTTTTTGTAATTCAACAATTTTTAATAATTAATATTGTTTATCGGTGTATCTATGTATTTCATAGTTAATTTTAAAAGATACAATACTATACGTAAGAACATTGCATTCAAAGTCATTACTTTAGATTCTCCTGATGATAAAGTCGAATTATGATTCGTTTAACCGACACTGCACTGCACCTGTGATTGATATTACTGTTTGCTATGTAGCCAGGGGTTATTTATCACAGGTCCAGTGGAATTCAATATTCTCTCATCTTGATGGTACTGTCCCGAATCTGGTTGTAGGCGACTTTAATTCACACAATATAAGCTGGAACTGTCGCAATACTAATAGCAATGGTGCAAAGCTCGCAAATTGCGTAGATGATCACGAACTTTTTTTACACAACCGTGATACAGTCACTCGTATTAATCCATCTAACAACAATCATTCAAATATTGATCTCATTTTCTCTACTTATGATATAGCTGACAAAGTCAATAATCTGGAAGTCTTTGACGATCCCCTTGGCTCTGATCATCTTCCGATATTTTTCACTATTAACTTAGATAAAAACTTATACCATAAAAAGTCTTTTAAAGTTAAAACACTCCGTACTAATTGGGGTAAATTCACTACCGACCTAGTAAAGAAGTTCTCGACATTCTTATCAGGCGAATTTGTTAACTCTGAACCCAATGCCAAGTATGAGTCCTTTATTGATACTGTTAAAAATTGTTTGATTGACAGCACGCCTAAAAAAAGAATAGCTATCCCTTCCGAATATAAAAATCCTGTTCCATGGTGGGACGAGGAGTGTAACAAAGTGAAAAGACTGCGGAAGGCTGCTTATAAAAAATGGAATTTCAGCAAAATGATGGTAGATCGTATAAATTACAATAGAATTAATTGTATAGCGGTAAGAACTTACAGAACAAAGAAAAAAGAGTGTTTCAAAAAGTTTGCAGGAACTATAAATTTCAACATTAGCTCTAAGTTTGTCTGGAACAAAAGCAAAATTTTTAAAGACAAATGGACTAAAGTTCAACCTACCAACGTCAATAGTAATCGTCAAAATCAAACCCAAATATAGAAAATACTATTAATAGGATATGCCCTCCATGGTGTGAGACGGAGCCTGATTATCTCCCCATTTGTTCAGACATCAATAATCTGTTTTTTGATCAATCTTTTGATTTTGCTGAGCTCAATACAGTTTTAGATTAAAACAAAAATAATTCAGCAGCGGGAATTGATGGCATTGATTATGAAACAATAAAAAAACTCCCAATCAAATACAAGCTGCTGCTCCTTGATACTTTCAATGAAATCTATTCAACAAGTTGTTATCCCGAATCATGGAAAAAGTCTTTTGTCTTATTTATTGATAAACCTAATAATAGATGTGTTAGACCCATCTCCTTAACTCCAAGTCTGTGCAAACTTTTTGAATCTTTAGTAAAAAATAGGATTGTGAACATTACGAAATCCTTCCTAGCAGTCAATCAGGTTCTAGAAAAGGAAGGTCCTGTACTGACAATATAGTTGAGTTTACACTTAAAGCACAACAAGCAATAAAAAATAAGAAAGATTTAATTGCAACTTTCCTTGATGTGCAAGCTGCATATGATAACGTGCTCAGTGACTTACTTTTGGACAAATTAGCTGAAATAGGGTGCTCTAAACTACTAGTCACGTTTATTAAATATATCACCAGTAATAGAATGATTTTCTCTGATTCTCTTAAAAAGGAGTTTAGACTCGGTCACAAAGGAGTTCCACAAGGTGGTGTTTTGAGCCCATTGCTGTATTTAATCTATGTAAGGGATATTACTGAGGGCGTTCCTAAAACTGTAACTATATCTCAATTCGTCGATGACATTGTAATGTAGGTACTGTAGTTATGGAAATGTTGAAAAGTCTAAATCCCTTGTTCAAAAAGCAGTTAATATCACAAATGCAAATCTAGGTAAAATCGGTTTGGGATTTGAACCTGACAAAACTGCCTTTCTTCACATAAATTGCAAAAGAATTAAACCTGGTGATACAGTCCTAAATCTGTGTGGCAAGGACATTGTCTCGTGTGAGTCAATCAGATTTCTTGGCTTTGTTATTGATTATAAACTCAGTTTTATACCACACCTAAACTCAGTTGTAGCAAAATGTGCTACTAGATCCAACATTCTAAAATTTCTATGTGGCGTCAAATGGGGTTCTCATCCAAGCACTCTATTAATCTTATATAAAAGTTTTGTTCGCTCTATTATTGACTACTGTAGTTTTGTTTATTTCCCGACAGCCACTATTCATGTTGAAAAATTGGAAAAAGTCCAAATTGCTTGCCTAAGGACTGCCTTAGGCCTCAGGAGAACAACTCCAAATAATGTCGTACTTGCGGAATCCAAACTGCAGTCAATTCAAGAACGCTCAAAAAGTTTGGGTAAATGCTATTTCACCAAAATTCTGTCCAATTCTATCTTACCTTCCTTTCAAACTATCCAGTCCATTATTTACAATAAAAATGGCAATAGAAACACAATTAAATTAAATGAGAAACCTAATCTCTTAAAACAGTGCATACTGGATGTTACTGATCTTAATATAAAAGCGCACAAGAACTATAACATTTATTGTTTTGATTACAATGTCCTTAAAACAAGCCTAAATGTTAATTACGACCTAGGCAAGCACATGAAAATAGCTAAAGATCCAAATACAATCTTAAATGCGTTTCTCAGGGAAAACAACTCCCACGTAGTGTTCACAGATGGCAGTAAAACAAATGACCAAAGCAGTCATGTAGGTTCTGCTTGCTTTTATGTCAATACAAATAAGAAATCTGGTCAAACCCTACCAAAAGATACGTCAATTTTTACTGCAGAATGTTTTGCCATTGGAAAAGCTTTAGAATCAGTTAGAAATAGTCAAGTTGCCAATTTCGCGATAGTATCTGACTCTCTAAGTGCGCTCCAATGTCTAGGATCAGCCAAAGTTAGTATAAATTTAAATTTTTATATTCTCAAAATAAAATACGAATATAACAAAATTATGGCAAAAGATCCAAGCAAGAATATAGTCTTCGTATGGTGTCCATCTCATATTGGCATATTGGGAAATGAGGCTGTCGATGAATTAGCAAAATCTTACACAAGTAAAACCCCTACCCCTAACTTTATAATTCCTTTCACTGATTTTTCGCAGAAAATTAAAAAAAACTTCATATATTAATACTAATGATTACTGCTTAGAACAATCCATCTATAAAGGTTCCAAATATTTCAAACTTTTTTACAATGACTCGCCTAAAACTTGGTTCCACAAATCTAGAGTAAATCGTAATATTACAGTACCCATCAATGATTAGATGCAGAGCGGATCACTACAATCTCGCTGCCTCATTGTTCAGGGTCAATATCGTAGATGATCCAAAATGTGCTGCGTGCGGTGATTATATAATGAGGATCTAAATCATGTTTTATGACAATGTGATCTTTACAACGATCAAAGATTAAATTTAATTAAGAATATTTGCAGAGACAAGACATTATTACCGCTACACGTAGACTACCTATTGTTTTATCCTAACTCTACTGCTTGTGAACACATTGTTAAATTCTTAGATACGATCGGTCGACCAATTTAGTTATATATCTACTAAGGAAATACTATGTAAATATTATTCTATGTTTATTTAGTTTATCTTTAATAAAGGATAGCTGATATAAGGCTCCTACAAGCCTTGAAAAGCCTAAAATAAAAAATTAAAAAAAATTGTTTCAACTCTTTCAAAGGTGTCGTGTAGAGCTCAAAAAGTGGCAATGAGAAAGTATTTTTTATTTCTTTGTAGGTATCTGTTCAAATAACACCAAAAAAAATAAAAACAAAATCGGTAAAATTCAATGTTTCTGACAGATCTTGGAAAGTATTCGGAATTTTTTGGTTTTCTTTACAACATAAGATACCTCTATAATTCCGCATTTTTTCTCTAATTTATCCATTCATTCGAAGATCCCATACGATAAACATTCTTATGTTGGACACGGTGTATATTCCCATATCCTACCATGATTAAAATACCTATTGCATTTTGCACGAAAACTGTTGACACTAAATGATGTTTGACGTTTCTAAGGTACCTTGATGAACTACCTATAGAATTTCGTTTTGTGCATTTTAATCTAATAATTCCTGTTTTATGAATATTACGCTTCTTACACAGTTTGCTTAAAATGGAGCGAAGAATGTATATATCGAATCATGTACGGTGTTCCATTAAAAAAAATGATTTTTGGTGTGCCACGCATTTATGATCAACCGTGTTAAATTAAAATTATTACTGCCTATATAGTAGACATTGAAGAACCCCAAAACATTTTCGATATCTTGTATATTTTCCCCGATAATCGACCGTTTCCAAACTTATCAGCGACCATCAATGTAGGTAGGTAATATTTAAATTTTAAATTAACGCTGAGATAATTGGGTTTCTACATATAGTTGTTGAATGTGCTAAATGTTTTTCATATAGAAGTGTTACCATTGAAATGAAAAAGTAAGCGTTTGTGTTGTGTTGAGTGTTTTTGCCCAGCAAATTTGGTTTTTCTTAGAACTATTTTTTCCCCGGCTTTTGAAATGCAAAATGTCCTCGACACGGATTTCGATGATTTTAGAAAATGTTAAATTTAATTGTGTCTGATGTCAAGGCAATCCTTAAAATGAACTTAACGCCGTTGTAATTTCTAACAAATTATTAACGGTACAACCGAGGGTAGAACCAAATAACTAGCAAATGTCCTCGTCGGCACTAAAAAATGTTTACATATTTCCAGATATCCAAAACACAAAATCTTCTTCCGGTTTACAGTTGGATCTAAGTAACTAAAGCAATTCACCCTATGATAAACCACTTTAATCTTACCCATCCTGAGAAGTGCTTGTGCTACATTGAATTAACTGTCATACAACGAAATGACATAAAATTGATAATATTCAACTTCAAAGAATGATAACAGTAATTTTAAGCAAACAGCAAATTCTGAGTAATTTAGAGCTTTGTTTACCTATCGTTTAAAGTCCATTGCGAAAAGCGCGAATTCATACTTTTTATTATACTAAAACACCTTAACTTTATTTCCCTTTATAAAAGCTCAAACCAACATTCATTCAAAATTCAACAACATTCTCGGCTAATATTAGTATCTATTACAATTGGCATTGAATAACAACACTATTCAATGCGGTATTACCTATAGGTATATGTCATATAAGTAGATATACGTACCTCTATAAAGCTCAGCTCAGCTCAGCTGGCGTAAAAGTTTTCAGAGCAGGTGCCTTAACATAATATTTATTGAATTAGGTACAGTTTCACGGCAAAAATGACATGCGGGAACCCTTCCTACTTAGGTATGTAAAAAGAGCACAATAGACACGAAGATAAGTCCGCAATTGCTAACATAACAGGATGATGAATGTTCGTCCTCCCCCTAGTTCGGCCCTGGAGGTAACTATTTGTTCTCTATAACTTATTACTACTTTTATATCATAGCGTACACCCACAGTTGTACGAAGAAGTAAATCAAAGGATGAAATTGCAGGTTTGTGATCGTGGTTAGCCTCTGGCACGTAACTCGGTGCACCAATAGCGCGACTTTGTTCGCTTTTCTCTGACCAATGGCCGCTAGTGTTACCCCCGGCTCGCAGCAACATTAGCCAAAGGACTCTTACACCTTTTCAATCACACAGTGCCTGCAAACCTGCCTAAAACCCACATAAACACACGAAATTATATTATATAAAAGTATTTTAATAATCCTCATGCGAGGAACGAAAGCGCGCTTTGGGCATTCGTACGTCCGACTGTGATAAAATCTATTTTAATTTGTAAAAATTTACATAATCTCTACGGTCTGTGCACTGCGCGTACGTCGGTTTTCCAGTTTTTCATTTAAATCTAAGTGATCATGTTAAACAAATATTGTGCCGTTACTGTTTAGTGATTTTCTTACACGTTGTTTTATTGTGCAGATTTATTGAAGCACCATGGAATGATGTCTCGATTCTATTTGAATTCCAATGCGACCTTGGCTAATTACCAACAGTACGAAGTAAGTGAACAAAAAATCCTTTTTTTTATATCCAGCGTCAGTGTACACATTAATCATTATTTTTCAACGAGGGTAACTCAGTTTAAACAAACGATTAACCGCGCGTCTCGAAATGCATAGGTGGCTTGCAGCACTTTTTTAATTATTAACATGTCGATTACCTGCCTACTCTTTTATTTTCTTCATTAACCTCGGAGCCATCCATAAAGTGACACGAACATTTTATTAACCTTTAAATTTGTTACCTATGCCTATACCATTAATCGTCGCAACCTTTACCGACAGTACCTATATTGCATTGCAGGTAGGTAGGTACCTATTAGACCGATGTTCCGATTTGCATCTTAAGTGTAATTGGCTGTCAGCGCTAACATTTTCCTCGGGAATGCGTTATCCTTAGGCAAGGGTCAATAAATTATATTTTCTTTGTACTATGTTCGTTTTCTGTATGTATAGAAACTTTCATTTTCGCTAAGATATAAGTAAATGGCGTTTAATTTGCTTTTTTTGTGTCATTTTTGGAAGCTAAAATTTCAAATAAATTTAATAACACACAATCGAATGAAAAAATACAAGTGTATCTATTAGCCTTAGTTGTAAATATGTACAAAAAAACCAATCGTACTTTAAAAAACGACTAGCAGGCTCGTCCTCGTGGGGAAACACCAATCTCATTTTAATTACAACGACAAAATATGTACCTACGAGTATGTGTAGTCATTTTCTTTAATTTAAAACGTTCTTGCAAAAGTTTATCCATCCTCGCACTTTTGTATGTGTGATTTCACAGGCTGCATTTCTGCGCAAGGTTGATTTAGCAGATTATCAAAACTAACTAACTTTTATTTTAAAACTACATCAGTGAAACGATTCAAAACACTATAGCAATGTACCTAACAGAACGTAATATATGAAAGAGGTATTTTTGTGTTCGATAAGTAGCGACGGTAGAAGACCCTGGACAATCAAAGCGAAAAAACTCTTTTCATCCTTCAATTATTACGACATTGTTAAGCATATAGGTAGTGGATTGAGAATAAAAATATACATGTAATGAGTAATGACAAAGATGATAGTACGTATTTATAAAAATGTCATTTACATCAATAGTATACAGAGTGATCTATTTGCGATCTCGATCTCAAAGATCTCTAAAGTACGGTACCTTTAATAGTATTGATCAATGGTGTGAGGTAATTTTTTGTACACTACAGTTTTTATACAACAGCATTTCATTTTATCATTATTACTATTAAAAGCGAAAGATACCTCATTTAATAATAATGAACTATTTGAAAGTTAACACTATATATTAGGTAGGTATTTCACATTATACTGGAATAAAAACTGTTTCTACGACAGTAATTTCAGCGCAAAAATGTACAAAACCTTTATATAATCCATAATAATGAAATTATCATCATATGTTCCATGATACAGTGTGTCCCCTGAATTGGCTTCACGATAGGTATGTGTAATTGATAAAAAATTACTCGATTTGATGTTTTGGGATCCCGGGCTGTTAGGTTAGAAAAGAATTTCAGGCATATTTTTACTTTTTAAAATCCAAAATTGCCATGACAATTGAAAAAAAATAATTTTTTTCACTAGTAGCGTCTGATGACATGATTATTAACCTTTTTTCCACTTGTAAAGTAGGCTTTCTCGGCATTTGTTCAAAGTGGTTAATAATGTGGACATTATTAACTAGTAAATAATGAGAACTGTCACGCTGTCACTTTTAGAAAACACAACCCGAAATTTCGCTCAATAAACGTTTAGACAAGTTCTCTAAAATGAATAATTGCCACCGTCCGCCATTTCCAGAGAAATTACATACCTAAAATTATCACATTTTGAAAAAAATCGAACGAAATTACTCTTTGAAAATATCTCAATGACGGAACAAAATACGGCCTGTTTGACTTGTACTTCCACGTACTTGATTGACATGTTAAATTAATAAACAAAAAAGTCTGTCCAACCGTTCACTTTCTTATCAATATAATAGGTTAATTTAGAGGATTTCAAGTGCTAGTAGTAAAAAAATTGTATATATATACCACGGTAGAGAAGTCTATTATTGCCTTCGCATCTTACACCCCTCGGCGCAAGCGCCTCGAGATGTAATCTTGGTGCTCAGGCAATAATACTGTACTTCTCTACCTTGATATATAATGTACTATTATTTTGAGGTAAGTATAGAGTATGAAATTATGCCCAGATGCAAAATTTCACAAATCTCGGATCACTTTGATTAAATCATTATTTGATTTGTAGTCTTGCACTTTAACTATGTACTCTGTAATAAGATATCACATTAACCTTGATGACAGGTAATAATAATTCGTCTTGGATTTTAAAAATTAAAAATGTGCTTGAAATTCTTTTCAGACTAAGCAGACCGGGGCCCCAAAACATCAAAACGATATTCAAAAATATTTGACCAATTACGCACGTATAGTGAAGTCAATCCAGGGACACACTGTATATAGTCGGTTATGGACTTAAAGATAAAAAATAGCACAATTTATTTAATTTGGTCCCTAGTAAAATTAACAACCTGGTACAAATCTGCAACTGTTTCTAATCATTAGTTGACTGATAGTTTTGCTTCACTTTCTACAAAAAAAACTGTTCATTGTATAGGGGTGTCATTAAAAACTATCCTTGTTTTTTAATGTAAAATCCATGGTAACAAAAGAGTGTTTCCATTAAAAACAGCAAGCTTTGACATTTTCAAAACTGCAAAATTTTGTTCGTGAATTCTTCAGCACCCTGTAGCATAAATGTTTTGATCAGTTGTTACATATTAGCATTGATTTAATCAGTGATATTAAGGTTAGCTATATGACGTATTTATAAGCAACACTGGAAATGATGGGTCTGTTTTGTTCGCTTTACAAAAGGCAATGTATTATAGCTGCAGGGGGTTAAGATTGAAATAACTCAAACAATTCAAAAACTGTTCCAGTTAGCGATTTAGAAATTTAGTCCTAATTTTGCATAGATTAAAAAAAAACAAATAAAAGTAATAGCATCTCATTTAGATGGGTCAATTTCCGTCAGAAAATATTTTACTGATTATCTCATATGAACACAATTTTCAGAAATTGGGTCACAATGATTTTCCACATAATAATTGAGTTAGGTCGTCGTTACATAACCACTGTATCATGTAAAATGACTATACAGGGTGTTATAATTTATAAATGCATGTGCCCTACGATCTTGGTAACTAGAAGAGATAGAGAGTTCGTTAACTGGAGGCAAAATAGAACGCTGAATAATTTGTTAACGGTTTTATTATTGATTATTTGGAAAACCAAGAATATTTTTATAAGACATTCGGCTTCGGAAGTTGCTTTTTAACCAATGAACATCTTTTCCTCTACTTAACCAACTCTCTATCTCCTAGGCGGCGTTCATACTGAAGCGATATATCGTATGCGATATGTTGTGACGATATCTATGAAGGTGAGCGATAAAAATTATTTTTGAATATACAAGGTGTCCCATTTTTACGGCGTCAATACACAGCGGATTTTTTAAATGGAACACCATGTATATTTATAGCTCATTCGATGTCATTTTTTAACTTCTGCATGGAAACATAGTCACTATTTGGTTTTTTGTCAATGTTGCCAAATTATTAATTTTTTCCGAACAATTTTCTATCAACCACCTCCACTTTGATAAATCTTGGCGACCTTGATTTTATAAAATTAAGAAATACATTTGATCACATTGAATCTGACTAAAAGGCAACACTTTGGCAATAAGAAAGTTGAATTTAGTCATACAGGACCTTCACATAACTACTTTTCTTTTCAAAATAGAACCAGCACTATTTTATTTTTCTACTGGATAGTTTTTTGTGTGCTCTTCAATTTTTATAATTCATTAATTAATTACATGTTTATAAAGAGGAGTGGGCCGTGATAATAAAAAACCAAAAAATGCCAGACAGTAAACAAGTGCCATTAATTTATGATTTGCTGCGAGTGTACTCCTTATTCCGTAGTAAAATAAGATTATTTAAAAAGATTAGTTCATCTTTTTCTTTCGAAATTTGCCTTTTTAATTAATCTTATTGTACTACTAAATAAGGAGTACACATGCAGCAGATAATTTATTTGGGACAAGTATTGAATAACCTAAAAACTACGGGGTTTAGGCACAAGACAACCCGTATAAAAAATTGATGAGCATACAAAATACTATCGAATAGAGAAATAAAATAGTGGTGCTTCATTTGAAAAAAAAATAGTTATGACACTTTGAATTGAATCATTTATTCAGATTAACATTATTATTGATCAAATGTTCTTAACTTTAAAATCAAGGTTGCTAGACTTTATCAAAATGGGGCTTGCTTATGGAGAATTATTCGGAAAAAAATTAATAATTTGGAAGCATTGACAAAATACCAAAAAGTGAATAGGTTAATTGTATAATAATAACTGTCAGTTTAATTTAGGCGTTTTGTACCAAACGACGGCGCAGAAATGATTATTTAAAATACTGCAGAAGAATCTATGTGGAAATTAGTGCCTCCAAATCCAAAAAGATATAACAGTAATTATTAAATTGTGACATTTCATTGTGTACAAAGTTTTGGCCCTTGTTTGCCTTTAATTACGCGACACTTTACTCCTTTAAATGGAAGACAATTGACAAAACATGTTGATTTAGTCCACCGAGTACGAATCATGTTTAATAACGTCCGCAATTGAAAACATGAGAGTCTGAAAAACCGTCCCCTGTTTCTAATTTCGGGAGGGCCAAAACTTGGTATGGTTTAAAAGTCGATATAGTATATAACACCTGCGGCAAATGCAAAATTATTTCACTCATCAATCACTGCAATGGTTAGACTATTTTTGAAGATTCCGGGCGATCAAAAAAGGATTGACGTCGAGTGGTCTTTGAGAGTTCAAGTTAAATATTACGATTTCCCATGTAAACAAAAATTCCAAAGGTGACTCGACATCGACAGCAACCCTTTTTTATCGCATGTAGTAGTATATGGTACTACGAGTATAGCGTCGTTAGAAAGAATCCAAACTACTCTTTTCAGCTGATATTACAATTTAGGAGGTCAACGCCACGGGCCTCTAGACTCAATCCACCTATCGTCAAAAACATATAAGCATCGTCATGGGTAAAATGAGCCGGCGCTCCGTCAAGTTGAAACCAGCCCAAGTAATGTCTCCAACGGTAGCGGTGCAATGAGTATGACATCTACTAACGCATTAATTTCAAGGTCTCCTAAGAAAATTATGTGTTAGTTACAATTTTAGAATATCTAAAATAAAGCGGAAAACATAACAGATATAAGGTATAGGGAATGTATTAAATTGATCGATGTAGAATTTTTTCGACATTTGAAAGTGCAAAAAATAAAGTATCAAGTCAGTATTATGGATTTTGGAAAACGTTTTGAAATTTAAGTCAACGGAGTGATAGGTACAAGTCTCAAAAGAAAAGCAGTCAAACGTCAAACATTTCGAAAAATCTTGAATAGGTAACTTGAAAACCTTGGATGCTAGGTACAGGGAAATGTGGTATCAAAAGACGTAAACTTTCAAGTAGATTTCGAAAATACAATAAAATACAGGTGTTCTATTTGAAATAAGAGAGTGGCTATCCGGCGGAAGTGAAACGATCATAATAATATTTTCTTTAGATAGATCATATAAAAATCTATTTTGGTATGCCCATTTTCAGCTTTAAATTATCCCTGAATACTTTTAGGTAACGGTTTGCGTGAAACAGCCTGTATAGTAATATCGCTACTTTCAGCACCCTATGCCAAATCGGCATGCGTGATATAAGTGCCTCAAAATTAGAGTCATGATGCTGTAAATGCCTCCTCTCCGCCCATATGGCCTTGGTATTTTCGTACATATGTTAGAACAAAGAAAATAATGACATAAAGGACTACGAGGGTACGTTGTTGTTATCATCATATGTTCAATATCGCATATATTGCTACCATCAAATGAAAATTAGTAATTACTAGTATATTTCAAAAATTATATGTGGCAGTTATGCAGTTTCAACGAACAAAGAAATACGTGGCAAAGAAATACTCCACGTATTTCTAAATTGAAACTGCATATCGAATTGACGAACAACGGAAATAATACCAAAATTTAAAAAAAAAATTAAGAAAGGTATGCATGAAACGCCCCCTTAACTCTTTTCAAAAATGTCTAATTTTTAAAACTTCAACATCTTACCTAACGCGTAAAGAATGTTTTCTGGCTTAATATTTAATTGATGAGGGTTTAAAAGGAATGTAGATAATTACCCGGTGTAGTCGCTTCAATGTTGTAAAGACCAACCAACAGGTGTTTTGCTTGTTACGTGCATAGGTTTTATACAGAACAAGAGCCGAGATGTCCCTAATTTGTCTCCCTTTTTTTTAAGTTAATTTTGGGTATCAAGTTCGGTCCAAATATTCAAATCTAATAACGTTTTGTTAAGCGTGTATCATTAGTCGCAATTAATTTTTACAGGTAAGGCCAGTACAATGCAAAATTGTTCTTGCATATGTTGTATGATGCGTAGGTATTTCAACTGCAGCTGCATTTTGAACTTTTTTTTGGTAAACTTTAATTACAACAAATTTAACGATTTTCTTCATAATTGCTTCGTTATGCGTTAGTGGAGAAGGTACGTGTCAGATGGATTGTGCGGTGGGTATTTTAATGAAACACGAACAAATTGGACCTCACTGACGGTAGCTCCGGTACCGACCGCTCATGCTTGCTTTGCTACCTTCTTACGTAGGTAACTACCGGTCATTATAATAAACAAAATCGTGTGGATTCCAATTTCTTACTTTACAAGATTTTGTAAAAAGGTGTAGGATGAACGTCAATTTTTATATCGAATAATGAGTACTTTTTCGGGAAATTATCCGAAAGCAATTCCACTTATGTGGTGGTTTTGTTCGTCCGTCTGCTCCTCGTCTCACTCGAGAACGAAAAGAGACAACGATTCTTGACTTTTATTATGTAAGAAATAAAATAGTATACTTACGGAACAAAAACAGAGCTATTTATTAACAGTTGATAAGTAGGGTATAGTTTTATACTTCATACACAGGCTCAGCTTTTATAAATGGTTACTACATTTATAGTGATCTATCTCTGAAACTAGCAGCGACGGAGAACGATTAAATTTTAAAACAAGTTAAAAAGTAATCGTAAACGATTTACAAAAAGCGCATTTGCACTTGCATTCATTTCCCATTTGTAAGATGCAACTTCTGTTAAAATCGTAAAAATCCCGCCACAAATGTGTACGTTAGCGTTGCAAATGTGCAATCCATTTTTGACGTGCTACTTCAATTTCAGTTTATAAGAAAAATTTCATTTCAATGCTTTTCTAAATAAGAAAGTTGGAACTGCGCATGCGCAAATCTAAATTTTGAAACTAACGTTTGATTTTCCTTTATTCCAAGTGCCTATGTATACGTCTTTCGCTATAGAAACCGTTGCACGTCATTGATTTGTGTATCAATTTTAGACATATGCTGCAACACTGCAACATGTACAAAAAAAAACAAGTGTGCGAAATCTATAGAAAACTTGTCTGAAATTGATTCATAAATCAATGACGTGCACCGGTTTTTATAGCGAAAGACGTATATCACATTTCATTTAAATGCTTCCATAAATAAAAAAGTTGGCACTGCGCATGCGCAAAACCACATTTTGAAATTGGCGTTTGATTTTCCTTTATTACAAGTGCCTATGTATCAAATTTCATTCAAATACTTTTATAAGTAAAAAAGTTTGCAATTCGGTTTATAAATGGTCGAGATGCGAAAAGGGCACTGTGAATTTTGAATCGATTCGATTCAACTTTTGGCATTGCGTATTATATGGCTAAAGCTATGCCCATATTGAATTTCATGCAATTCAGTTCATAACTAACGGAGATGTCAAAGCGATCGGGCATTTCAAAACAAAGTTATCGTTCACACAGACAGATAGATGGACAGACAGACAAAGGTACAGACGGACAGAACAACAGACGGACGACAGACAGCAATACAAAATTATAAACGATTTCTAGGATCGTTAATAAACGTTAATAAAATGTAAAATTATGGGACATGTAAAAAACGGTTTGTTGGTTTTTTTACAATAAATTTTAGCAATAAACGCAGAAGAAATTCCTTCCTCGGTGCAAGCCTCGACACCATAACGAACCAAATAGCAAAAAAAAGTAGAACAATAGCTCTTAAGATAATGAACTAGTAGCGTCTCAACGAAGGAGCGAACGGACGAACGGATGGACAAAGTGGCCACATGAGCGCATTTTTTTTTAATTTTTGTGGAAATGCGCTAAAAAGCATTCCTATTTAACAATCTCACTGCAATGCGTTTTCGCTTATTGGGAAAAACCATTGTAAACTAAATACAGGGTGGGATTTTTTTTCATTGTAAGCATTGAAATCTCGTAAACCATAAGACAGAATTCTGTTAAATGAAGAAAGAGTTGTCGTGAAGAGCTTATTCAAGACATAGTTTTGTTTTTGGAAGCATCCGCAGTTTACTAGATGTGAGCGTTTTTTGACATTTTAATGCTAACATGATAAACGTACTAATTTCCTTCTCGACTTTACAGTTTTTGAGATATGATAAATGCATTTTTTTAATGGTAGTCATAGTTGGCTTTGACATTTTTAAAAAGGAGAAATTCTCTTTTTAACGCGATATAGGTAAAGCTGGCTAAACGTACTTTAAGAAACGCGCTGTAGCAATTTTCGTATTATTGAGAGTTTGACATGGACCACAATATCTAATGAGATAGGTAATAGTGTAATTGTGGCACATTTAACATATTTAAAGGCCATGTTCCAAAATTAACTATGAAAGTTATACATAGGTACATTATCCAAAGTAGATCGTATCGTCAAATCAAATCTTTTCAATTTTACCAACCATCAAATTAAAAACTATCAAATTAAATGATAGGTATAGGTAATTCGTCTGATAATTCGCGATTTTTATTTACTGTAAAATCATATAGCGTGTAAAATGACCAATAAACGCTTGTCGCTTAAAAATACGCAATACCTCAAAAGATTTAAAGTGTACGCATTGCAATTTTGCAACAAATCTTCAACATGTTCTGCAACAACATCTTTTAACACACAAGGATTTAAAATGTGCACAGTGTGATTACGCAAGGAACAAGAATTCAGATTAAAGTAGGCATCTGTTGATTCGAATACTTCTAAATATTTAAAGTGTGCACAATGTGATCTTCAAAAATATCACCACCATGAACATTGGGGAATGGTTGGACGTATGCCCGCGAAAATTTTTCCGAAATTTCCACGAGGAAGGGACAAAACGGGGTTTTACGTTTTTCATTCGAAAAGAGCCTCGACATTTAGAACGTAGGTTTCTTTGGAGGAGTTAAGGAGTGTAAGTACTTCGAAAGAACCTCCCGAATTTTCCACGTGAACAGGGAAAAACGAGGTTCCCATGCATACATAATTAAATATACCTAAATATACGAATTTTCTTGCGTCCATAAATGTTCATTACATTATTTATTATAAGGTAGGTACTGCAATAAATCATCCGTCGACAAAGCTCTAAATTTAAAGTGTGCGTCAGCTTGATTAGAGAGAAACAATTTGCACGTATCAATAATAATGGGTTGTTTGCATCTATCAATTACATCAATTTCCACAATATTAAGAATTGTACTCGGGTAGTTAAAGCCGGAAAGCAGACATTGATAATTAAGCTTTTGACAAGTTAACTCAATAGGTCGCAATGATGGATAATTTGTAACCAAATTAGTTTTGCAATTGAATAGTAGGTAATTTATATATTTCTAATTCAAATGCAAGATATGAAACCTGACTCATTAAATATGGACTAAAATTTAACAAAAATGTCCATAAGAATGCTGTTAGCACAAATGAACCGACAAAGCTAATTCATTTTTATGCAAAAATTTACCACATAAAATCCTTGCGGAGACTGTCTACAATTTGTTCTATGTATGACATTTATATTTCTATCATTCTCTTATTGGACAACTCAAACCACAAAATTGAAAAATGAGAAGTAAAACCAAATAATCTTAAAACACACGACAAAGACAAAAACCTGAAACTGAAACCCAAAAGGCGGTTTCGACAAACAAAAGAATGTTTAATATTAACTCGTCGTAAAATAAGCAGTCTGGGTACAGTATTAAGTCAAGCGTTTTCAAATATCTTTTAATTACGATACTAAATGATTATTTTAAATTAAATTACAAAATGTGATTTTGCTAGACAGTTGAAACGAAAAATAAAACCAGGTGCCAAATTCTTGACAGAACAGCTTCCTAGCTTAAACAAAAAATAAGGTCTTCCAAATAATAGAATAAAAATTTTAGGTTGCTATTTGAAAAAAAAAGTTCGATGCCGTTACGGCGCTCCAAAATTTTTTTTCAAAAATCCGGCCCGTTATTTTTCTGTTCGGTATGCCTAAAACATATATACAAAATTTCAACAAAATCCGTCGAGCCGTTTTCTCAGAAAATTGCCAACAACGTACGTACATACAGACGGAAAAAATTTTATTCTTTAAAAGTTGCTTAAAATGGTCTAAAACGTCGACATTTGATGAAATTTTGAAATGTTCAAAAAACGGCTATCGCAATAGCTACCTGGCACATGCTAGGAAGCTAAAAACTGTAGGTATGTCCTGTAAACGAATCATTTTGGGATCCTAATGCTAAACTGATCTCCAGAACATTACCGAAAGGACCAAGCTGTACCCACAAGCATCTTTTTAAAAAAAAAATTCGAACAATTGTAAGTAATTAGTTTTCGATTGAGGACTAATTTGTACCATTGAATAACTTAATTTTTCAGTCAACGTTTGTACCCACACACATTTCCTGATGAAACCTTTTGTTTTCATTAAAAAAATGCAAACAGTGGTAATAAATAAAAACGCGAACTATACTTTGTTAGCAGGTAGGGAGAAAATTTTGGGAGCAATTAGAGTCAAATAAAAAATGAAATGTAATTGTGATATCCCAATTAAAACTTCCAATACACTGTCCGAAAAAGTGAAAATTAACGATAGATCTGATTAGAGGATTAAATACGCTTCTCCTAGTGAGTACCGACCCCCCACCTGGGGGGATGAAGCGAAAAATTGAAAAGTGAGTTTAACTTTTGACCCCCATCTCTATATATAAAAATGAACTCCTGTTTTTTCTGGTCACGCAATAACTTTAGAACGACTTTACCGATTTCATTCATCTTTTTTTTTTAATGTTTCTAACACTGTGTAGAAGGTTCTTACGGCAAGAAAAACTAAGAAAATCGCGCAGAAAATTGGAAAATTGGAAAAAACTTAACGACATCGCGCGTTTGACGGTGCGGCGGCAATTGTTTTATCAGCTACATTGATCGCCATATATCCGTCAAAAAATTAATTTGTGTGCTGTCAATTCGATCGGAAAGTTTATCCAGATTTCAGTGAGTTTTTTGATAAATGTGGATGTTATTTCATCGCAATCACGCCTTTTATATTAAAAGTTTGATATACCTAATATCCATTTTTGGTAAGTGTTGATAGACTAAACACGTGGTATACATAGTTATACAGAAACACTAGGTAGTTAATTTCTATTTTCAGTTGAATTTGGTTTTTTGTAGATGCTACTAATTAGACGTACCAACATGGTACCAACTTAGGTCGCAGAATTCGTAATCCTACAAGTCAAACATACCGGATGGTGCACGGTAAGTAGGAACATAGGGATTTAACATGGGAAATTAGTTTTATGCAATATTCTGCCCTCCTGTACATTTTACAGAAAAAACTGTAGAGTTTAAAGTTGTTCAGAATTAAAAGGTGCATACAAAACTGTTTTTACATGTTTTATTAAGTTTTTGATATACTCACAAATTTAAAAATAAATTTCAACATTTCTGTTATTAATGGCAATTCATAAAACAAAAGTCATGGCTATTGCTACTAATATAACAGAAATGTTGAAACTTATTTTTAAATTTGCGGATATACCAAAAGCTTAATAATAAAACATGTAAAAACAGTTTTGTATGCATCTTTTAATTCTGAACAACTTTAAACTCTACAGTTTTTTCTGTAAAATGTACAGGAGGGCAGGATATTGCATAAAACTAATTTCCCATGTTAAATCCCTATGTTCCTACTTACCGTGCACCACCCAGTATATACGAGTAAGTCCAACTGACGAGCAGAAATGTCCCCTTTAATCCCTATCGAGCTGCATTTAATTACAACGTGACAATCGATTACAGTTTACAGTAAATCGTTGCTATTAGTCGTCTATTAGACCAATGAATTTTGTGTGTCCACATTGCAAGGCTTTTAAGTTTAAAACTGAACTTCCGGGTTTATGTTGCGCCAGTGGCCAAGCGACATTGACGCCATTGGTACCGCCACCAGAGCCACTACATTCCTTGGTTTCTGGAAATGGGCCAGATTCTATACATTTTTTTTACACATATCCTGAAATACAATTGCTTTCAAATTACGGCATTTGGCGCAGCAAAAAAAAGGTACGTTGCTAGCCCTAAATCGCCAAAAGCAACGTAGAAGTGAGTGCGTTTATTTTTTATTATTCTGAGGAGAGATGGGGAGATTTTGGGGCAAGTGTGTCAAAATCTCTTTTCCGGCTAAACGGTTGAACCGATTGGAACCAAATTTGGTACACATATTCTTAGACATAAAAGGGCAGAATCGCGCATGCGCAGGTGGGGCGGGTGGTACCTGCGCTAGGCACAGCAAATTTCTTGAAATAATTTTTTGTTATTGTTTATTCCAGTTCAAATTGATTAGGTATGCATAGCTAGGAACGAGGACAACGTCTGTCGGGTCAGCTAGTTCAATATAAATTTGACGCGTATTTTTTGCAAATTTGCCGGGAAATGGTTTAGTAGGGAGGAGAATACTCGGGACATCTTGCAGAATAAAAAAAAATCAATATAATATTGCAAAACAAAAGAATCATTAAATTATACACCATTCTCTAGTATCAATTTCCAAGCATATGCTAAATCGCAACAATAATGTCTTCTAATACTCTATGATCATAATTCAACATAGGAAAACGTAAATTGATTCTATCTACGTGCAGTATTAGTCATTTAAGCATATAATTGCTTAAAGTAGCTAAATTATAGATATGTGAGCAAGCGAGCAATAATAGCGTTGACTATAAATGCATTTTGGTTACGGATAATGTTTGCAAATTGCAGAAACACTGCCGGTATAATCATAACCGTGTAATGCTAAGTAATTAATTGAATATCTATCCAGACTGATGTAATTAAAAATTATGTACGCGCTGTACAACAAAATCTCAGATTACACATTGTTTGTGAATAATTTGGTTTAAAATATTCCAATTTTTTTTCGATATGAAAACTATTTTTTCTGAAACTACTTTAGAAACAACTACTTTTGTCTCTAAAAAGGATGAAGAAAATGTGATTTTCCTCTCTAGCGAGGAAAGTAAAAAACAATTGCTCATTTAAAATTAAAACATACCCGTATCTAGATTGCTATAGGTATGTATGTCAAACTTCAATATTGCATACGATAATTTGAGTGTAGCTTCAGAAGAAATTATGAGTAAAACTTGAGAAAAAAGTGAAAGTGAAAACCTCCACTTTCCTCTCTAAATAAATAACTCTTTAGTAAACCCCGCATTTGTATATTGCTGTGCAGGTAAGAGTGAATTTCCTTAAAAATCACGAAGGTATTTTATTTTTAGGTGACGATTGGAGGGTTGTTTCCAGATCCTTTAATCATAATCGAATATCGATCCAAGAAATAAAAATGTATTATACAATTGAAGCCACCACGAGAGTTCAATGTTTTTTACATTTCGTTCATAATTCACGATAGATTCTTTATGCATATTTTGTATACACAGGACTTCACCTATATTTATATGCAGTTTATTAAATTCCAAAGCAAAATCCCGCCCTCAACAACCGCTAATAAAATCAATAAATTCATATACGAATGGAGGTCAAGATATTTCCGATTTTATAAAGCCCAACGGCGCATAGCAGTTCATCTGTATACCGTAAGATAGCCATAGTGTCGCAATAATCTGGAAGCTGTATGGACCAGCTTTGCATTCAACTTTAGTTACGTGATTTCACATTAGAGAGCTCTAAAGTGCCAATCGGCGTTTTATAAATGACGGGCTCCGTTCATAAATTAACAAATGATTATTATTAAAACGCCAAAGAAACTCTCGTCTGATGAGCGAGACTTGAAAAAAAAAGGCAGGGCACCCTCCCAATAAACTAGTTTTAGTAAAATTAAAATTCCTACGACATTTTCGTACACTACACTCGGTAGCAACATTTTAATTATTAGTTGCGTTTATCGATTATGGGGCAGGTTGGTTTTTTATATCTGGGTATTACTGTAAAACTTGATGGGGAATTTGTCTAATTAAGAATATTTAAAGTGGCACAAACTAGGCAATAATTATAGGCATAGCTTTGATTATTAAAACGCATTTATCATTAAAGTACCTACCCATACCATATATGAGTTTCCTAATTTTATTTCATTTCATGAATTAAATCCATCTTAAAAGGTTTCGGAAAATGATATCAGAACACTTACGATTTAAGCTACAAATTAGTTGTATTTAAAGATTCCCAACAAATTTGTGATTACTTTTTTTAACAAATGTAAAATTCAGCCATTATAAAACTTTTACAAACATAAAAGTTTTTTAAATATTGTGCACATCTTTTAGCCGAAGTTCAACATTATATTTAAAGTACACGTAGGTGTTTTCTAGGGTAGTAACGGGGTAACTAGATTGATGATTGGATTCTTAAACACATAATTGTGTTCAAACAAACAGAAAGTACGGGCAATTTTAACGCATGTGTCACCGAAACTAAAAATTCAATTTCTATTCAGATTGTAAATTTCCCGAGTAAATATCTTTTGGTAACACTTAGGCAAAGTTATAAAATAGAAAAGAACTTACCTTACGACGAAGGATGCGGTGGATTTGGAGACCTAGAACAAATAGTATCATTAGGACATGATGAAAAACTGGAGTAGCTAAGCTATTATTGGCAAAAGTTGTGCTTAAAACAAATTTCCATAACCAATTTGAAACCACTCATTGCTAATGTTCTAAGTTATTGCTATTAGGCCTCAGGCTAAAACCTATACTGATCTGCCACATAAAAAATGCGCTTAAGTATGGTACATCAGAGACTTTTTTAACTTGTTTTATTCCAATGTAGTTGTGCATTACATTTTTACCTCATGGGCAACAGTTTTGAAAATATGTGTGAAAAAATATTTGAAAATTTTGTGTCAAAAGTCATCTGACCCTCCTCCCTACTCATCAAACCTGACTACTATAACGATTTTTTCCTTCAACATTTAAAAATTAGTGGTGAGCTGTCGCTGGTTCCACACAGTTGATGATAACCGGCATAAAGAACGAGATGAAAGAAGGTTACCAAAACCGTTTCGCAAGAAAAAAGCTGTTGAAAAATAAAAGTGAAATTCGGGAACGTGAAACTATTTTTCTGCATCATGATCAATTTATACCGGACTTTTTTGTCAAAAAATCGTATGTTACTTTTTTTCTCGATTATTACTATACGTTTCCATGGCTTTTAGTAGGTACTATCTATAAAAAGAGTATTCACTTTTGAGTGACAGTAAATCGTGAATGTCAATGATATGATATGAGTTATTAAAGATCACTATGCAAAAAAAATTCGTATACAACCCATGTTGAAAGTGTCTTTTTTCCATGAATTTGCTTGATTAACTAGGGCTTCGCCCTCATTAATCCAACAGCAAAACTGCGAAAAAAGTATCACTTTTAGAACTATTTATACAAATAAGTATTGGTTAATTCTTTAAAAATGGGCTAACATTAGACAAGGATTATTTCGTACAGCTAAAGTTTTTGTTTTTAGTTCAGTTGATCGAATTGTTAATTGAAAGCTTTATAGGTTTTCACCTTTTGCTAATGCTGGAAGCAGAATTGCCTCTATATACTAAATAAGATCTTTCGAAATTGGGACACACTTTTTATGAATTGCGAACTATTTTGTAAATTATAATCACTTTAATTGGAAGCATATTTAAAAGTATTTTTGCTGAATTTCTGTTTGTTATTTAGAAGAATTTTTCATTTGTTCCAGCCATATAAACATTGGCACTTTCTAGCGCATTTTGGCAAATTTATTTGTAAAATGGTATCTGTGTTTGGAAAATAATAAACATGTTTTCGAGCATGCTCTAAATTTAGTTGTTTTACTCAAATTTGCCCGTAATAATAATTTCCTTAATTAATCCGGAAAAAAGCTAAACCGTAATTAATCCATAAAGTAACGGGCGATCAAAAACGAGTTGCTGTCGAGTCGCCTTTGGAAGTTAGTGTCAAGTACAATTTACCATGTAAACAAAAGTTCCAAAGGTGACTCGACAGCAACTCATTTTTGATCGCATAGTACTATACATCATTGCATTCAGAATCAAACGGACTTTAAGAATATGATATCGGAATATCAGGGTCGTATTTAAAAAAATAAAGTTGATGCTTTCACAAAGACGAAACGTCAAGAAAGACGTTCATGATTAAAAAATTAAGAACTCCATCGAAAAATCCGATTTTTCCAATATACAATATCCGCCAAAAGTACTGAAAGTGATTTACATAATTTAAACGTTAAATATGTGCACCATTGGGGCACCAATGGGCTTCATAACGAACTTGCAAATTATCAAACAAATTTAGTGACTTCTGTCGTTGTAGAAAATAGTTTATTATCCTTTACCGTAAATTTTCTCTACGTAGTTCTACAGCGGTCTAAATTTCGGTCATGTTTATTTTGGCGGATTCTGATGTATTTCAAAAACCGTTTCTAGAATAGTGGCCCTCCTCATCTGAGACACAGTAATAAGACCTACTTGCTATTAAAAATATGAACCATTTTATGTTCCCAGTCCCATGCGTCAGGCATCAGGTCTTAAGTTTGATTTTACACAATTTTAATTCCCAAGTTAAAATATCGAGCTTGAAACTTTAGTTTTAATCTCAAGGTTCGGGTTTCAAACCTGTGGCCTACAATTTTAAAGTCGAGCTTCAACAATAGATCGTTGAAAATTAATTCACACTTCTATCACTTTAAAGGCTTCAGTTTGCACTTTCTGCTTTAATTTTTCAGATTGTAGGACTCTTAAGACTTTAAGGTCATGGTAATCGACTGATCAAGCGGATTTCTAGCTCCGATTTAAATATTTCTCGGTGCTTTTTAAACTTGTCTTCAGTTTTCTGAGAAAGATGCTTCCAATAGCGCAGATGCGCCAGTTAAAGGATTAAGACTCAAGAAGTCCTGGAAAGATTGGAAGGTTCCTGAAACCTCTAGAAAACATTTAAAAAAATTTGTGGAATACACATAAAAATGGTTGAAAATTTTCGAAAATTCTCCTAAATATACATATAAATATAAATATAAGTGCCTTTCAGGCCAATGAAACAAATGTAATGAAAAACTTTCCAGAGATTATATTATATCCTTTTTGTTCTGCTTTCTAAACAACAGCCAATGCATTTCGGGCACCTTTCAAAGACTTCTAGTCCCTTGTTGAATTAGAAATTTAGAAATATGCATGTTCATAAAACTTTTTAAAGGCAGAATTATATGGCAAAAATGCTACATTAATTTAGAGCATTGAAATTTTGGTACCCGACCGACGCGACGTCATAGTTGCATCGCCATTCTGTATAATACCGACTGACTGGGTGGCACCCCTTTAAAACATTTTCTTTCATACAACTAAAAAATCATTTGTGTTTACGTTTTGTATTGTGTTTGTATAATAATTATAAAGGCAATGACATATGCCAAAGGTGGTAAAAATAGTAGCGCTTTGAAAATTACCGGGTACACCCTCGGGATACGTACCTAATATCGATGGGGGTTCCTTCGCGCACGGAGAAGGCCAATTACGTGCACCCCTTACCGAGACATTTCTTTTTTTCAATCGTATTTCAAAGCTTAATTAAATGGAAATATTTCAACACGTGAATCGGAAAACATCATAATAATAAAATGGCCATAAATGAAATGATTAAAACAACGGTATGCGCATAAATTAACCGCTTTCATTAATAAGAGTGTTTTGCTTCGAGGGACGGCGAAATTACTACTTCTTAGATGACCATCAGCTTTAATTCTCCTTTAAGCGAGCACGCTTATAGATTCGCCTTAATTTCTGTTTTTTGGGTTCGAACGACAACGACCTTTTCCCATTTTCGCTATTATACGTTGCGTCGCGTTGGATTATCGAATAGCTCTGAATTTTTAGTGAGTAGGTAAGTGCAGCGAGGTTTTCACGAAGAAAAGGATCGAAGTAGTCGAGGAAATTGGAATATCCATAAGGCACACAAGATAAGTCTGTTGAATGCCCCGATATGTTCAGGGGGGTGTTATCGAGCAGCGCATTCTATGATAGATGGCGTCTTTTTCTCACGTAACAACAAAAAATTGACTTAAGATTATGTTTATCCTGTAACGAACCATCTCGATAGATTTTTCGGTAATACTAACTTCGATTGAAACTGAAATTGTGCTAAATCATCTCTGCTTCGCAATTGGACAAGTAATACTAACCTAATGCTTTATACGCTTAGACGATATTAACTTAATTAACAAAAAAACAGCTTCATAGTAAGATTTGTATCGTTGTGGTCGATAAAATCGTCCTCGTCTTCAATTTGTTCTTAATATAACGTTAATTTGAGTTTTAATTCCCAACCGAAAAAAGTGGGTTATACGTTATAGGTTCATATAAAAGTAGGTGGTTTTCTGGAATAACTAGGTAGTGTTGATTTGTGGGTTGGGAGGACTACGCACATCAAAATTATGAAAAAAATAATATTAAAATAATAATCACAAATTTATTTCACTTTTGTATTTTCTATTTATTACTTACAATTTGAAGAATATTATTAAACAATTTGCGATTTTGACCGTACGATTCCATTTCATTTCATGATGTCGACGTTCATAATGGAAATATTAAAACTTCATTAGGAGTAATAAAAATCTACTTCAGTAAGTACCTTTCTCTTGAATACTTGGAGTTTTCTTAGAAAAATCGGTTTCGAAAATCTTTACGGAAAACTTATTACGCTGCTCCTCGTCGGTCATTTGGAGTTGCCAACAACCTCCAGGAAGCCCTAAATTCTAATGACTCCGCCACACTTACTGCCACAGTCCAGTACCTTAAAGTGATCGACCTCATCAATAAACTGTAAAAAAATAATAATGTAATCTTTAAGGTGCTAAAAACAAAGGTTGATGTACCTCCAAATAAATCGTCAATAAAAAAAAAAAAAAAAGTTATTATTATTATTTAACAAGGAGTATTTGCCGTCAGGAAGTAGGTACACGTTAGAAAAGACTATACACGGAGAAAAATGTATGTTAAAGGTAATTAAAAATATAATAATAGCTATCAAAAAATATAATACGTATAGGGATAGCTATGAAGAATTATAAAATTTATCATATACATATTGTTGCAAGTGTATAGCTAGTTTTACTATATATTGTTTTAACTCATACAAAAAAACTGTATGTAACGGCAATCATCTCATATGCATGCTTTTGTAATACGGGAGTAGTTGAATTAACATCTCCGCTTTGTATTAATAAGTAACATAGATTATTGCAACTAATTCTAACTTTTTTTCTTATTAATTTTGGTGCGTAGAATCCAAAACAATTCGTACTTTTTCGATCAGACTTCTCAATCAAAAGTTATAGACTAGAAACCAATTTCGAAAGAAAATTCAAAGGACTGTAACTTTTGAACTAGTGGCCCAATCTTGGAACTGTTTGAAAATATGAATTCTACAGGCCACATTCTATAAGAAAATTTTTTCCGGGTCGATCTGAGACAATTTTTTTTCGGGCCTCAAAGAAGGCAGTCTTCCTTTTTTACCAAAAATCGACTACACCAAAATTTCCCGGGAAAAAACTTTTTCTTATTAATTTTTGGGCGTAGAATCCAAAACAATTCGTACTTTTTCGATTAGACTTCTCATTCAAAAGTTATAGACTAGAAACCAATTTCGAAAGAAAATTCAAAGGACTGTAACTTTTGAACTAGTGGCCCAATCTTGGAACTGTTTGAAAGTATGGATTCTACAGGCACCATTCTATAAGAAAATTTTTTTTCCGGGTCGATCTGAGACAATTTTTCTTTCGGGCCTCAAAAAAAGGCAGTGTATTACCTTCGTAGACGTAGGTAATTAAATTTACCTTACCCCGGTGCCATGTGTGGGGTTATATGTTTAAGTGAACAATTAGTGAAGGTTTACGCCTGTAGTGACCAGAAAGATGGAATTAATGCAAGAAATGAAAACCAGTCAACAGGGCTTAGAAGCTAAAATCGAAGCCGGTCCTTACCTGGAAGGAAGGGAGTCCCGCACACCCCCCGCAATGCCATGCCAAGCCATGGAAGCTAAAATGGAAGCAGGCCAGCAAGAAAGAGAGGTATATTACACGATGAGATACAGAGTGTCCAAAATGAGATACAGAGTGCTCCAGATAAAATTCATACGGTACCAAGTTTGTAATTCCAAAGATTTGATGTGGTCTTGATAAGTTGAACTCGCGTATCCTGCGCAGTATGCTGAAGGTGGTATGGCAGGGTCCGGGGGTGATAATATTGGCCTGTTACTTGAACCCCAGAAGAACCTCGCAATCGATTCGTGAGATGGTAAATTGTTTTTTCTTTACGAATGGAAGATGCACGAGGGGGTCTTCGTGAAAGTACCGCCATCAAGTTCGCGCTATAGAACAAGAGTTATTGTGTCTCCGCTACAACCGTCGTGCGTTAGGCAGTGTAGGGAATATTCCAGAAATCCCGATAGACATCGAAGCGCCATGAAATATTAGTCATCGGCGATAAAGGACCGAGAAATATGAATGTTTGTTCGAGAACATTCTGAAACGTCCTTGAACACTCGATAACATTCTAGAAATAATGTTATTTAAGCAAATTGAAATTGTGTTTCGAGTTTTAGTTCCAACATCGATGCTTACTTGTTATGTTATAAAATGTGAATGATAAATTGTATTTACTGTTATTAATCAATCCATTAAGACAAATTTATTGTTGGTCAAATCATATTTCCTTTGCGGAAACTTTTAAAACTATGGTGTTTTTTAACTGAATAAAAATAAAGGTGTCTCAATGGGTTTTTACACTTTTCTTAAATTTGCCTCAAATTTATTTGATCAATTTAATTTTGTTAGAACTTAAGGATTCGCGTCCCTCTCTCATTTCCCAAATGAGACAGTTATCGTATTCACGAACGGACAGATGGACGGTTTTGCAAACCCTTGAGTCGAGAGGACTTTCTTCTAGATTTGCTTATTCTTATGTTTTTCGGATTATGTGCACCCGTACGCACCCTAGGGAGAGGTGAATAGACCGAATCAATTTTCAGACAATCTCTTAAAAATGATATTTAAGGTTGCCCAAATGATAAGCATAGAGTTTTTTTTATATTGCTTTTTATTTTATTCCTGATAATTGTTGATCCCTTTCACCCTCCTCATAATATCCCCCACAACCTTTTAGAAAGGCTCTTTCTGTGATATTCTAAAATGAAAGTTTTTTTCTTATTTAAATAAATCCGAACGAAAAGTGCCGCATAAATTCGCCTTTGTAAATTCGACCGCGACAATTCGTATATAGCTCCTAGGTAGCTACTTTAGGTACATACTGCAAATTTCCCGAAGAGCATGAATTCTTTGAGTAGTTTCTTTTTTTACTTAGGAGTGAATATTCCTGGAGCACAATTCCGTGGCGAAGAACCGGTTGACGAATGTCTTTGGGGCTAATATCCCTTGGACAAATATACGTGATCACATTTTCAGGGGGGCGAATTGTAAGAACGTCGTGGTTTTAGAAATATTAATAAACAACAACTAAGTTTTAAAAAATCTCTGTACATTCTCTCCATGCAAAAATGGTATTTCAGGATTAGGAAAAAGACCTAATGACGAAATACATGGTGGAGTTTGGGTAGTAAAGAAATGGGGGTAACGGGCGATCAAAAATGGGTTGCTGTCGAGTCGCCTTTGGAAGTTCAAGTTAAGTACGATTTACCATGTAAACAAAAGTTCCAAAGGTGACTCGACAGCAACTCATTTTTGATCGCACAGTATAATTGAATTGCTTTAGAAAATCATCAAATTTCATTGCTATAATACCGACATTCTTCAATTCAACCTAAAGGGTGTACCATTAAACATATTAGGTATGTGCAATTAGCAACAATTTAACCTGGAATCGTCTAAATAGAAATACTTTTTAAGAAAACAAAATTGAGCTTACATCGTCTACCTATTTTTCCAGTGAGAATCTTTACAACATTTTTGAAAAGCTTGGAAGGAGTAGATGGTGTCTGGGTAGTTATCAAGGTGTAGGGGAAAATGAAAGTGAAAAGTTGTCGGTTATCGTCGATTCCTATAACAAAAATTAAACATTTCGTATGTTGCAAAGTCACTTAGTGACCTCCTCAGATCGAAAGGATGTGGTATTTGTAACATTTAACGTTTACATGGAATTTAGAATGTAATGTGGGAAACATTCTGCATTGATTGCGATAATAACGATTGAATCAATATCGAAGATATTTTAATGAAGAGAGTTCAGAAATCTAATTGAAATTTTCAACGTTTCACCGCAACGCGATGAGATGCAAGTTGAAAAAGAACATGTACAACGGTACATCTGCAACCTCATCTTCATAAGTAGATGACGATGATGTTTTTTGTAGTCTTCTGCATTATCATTACCGCCATTATCATTATTATTCTCATTTGCCAGGCGAAGTACATTTACTCCCCGTTGCGCTTAACATCGGTAAACATACAACTCTATTAAGTACACAAGCAGACTATACATATTACAAGAACACTGCGGTGCAGAAGAAATTATTTGTCTTAATAATTTTATCCATTCTTCACTTTCTATTCCCATAATTTGGAATTGCGTCACAGATGGGACCGTAAAAGCAGGTGAATAAAAAGTATGGATTGTAGGTGTATTTTACAACGCTAGTCTAGGCATAAATTAATAATAAAAATATTTTATTAGTATCTTTAATTGTTTTGTATATTAGCATATTTTACTGGCAAAAGTATCTTAATCAAACGAGCTTTGATTTACAACGACAGTAATTTTCTTAAATCGCTTATGATTTATACATACTCCCAATACGTAATTTTTTAATGAGTGTCAAAATTTGTAGCACATACTTACTGTAATAAGACTAACAGTGAAAATCGATTAAAAAACAACACTCGTTCATATCGAATGTCGGTTATATAGCAAGTAGAAGTCAAAAGCAGGTGACATGAAATATAAGATATTAAGTACGTATTGAAGGTCAATTCATTGCGAATATTGATATCAAACACATGTATAATCGTAAGTATTTAATATCAGACGTATAGGAAATTCCTTGCTAGAATATTTCATTTTACACTGTGTTCAAAATTAAGACTTCTACTGTTATTATGGTTATGAACTCAATGTAATATATTCTCAGATATTTTAAAATATGATGAAATATGTCTCGGGTGGGTATTTAAAAAAAAGCAACGAAAATTTTGTGGTGTTCTTTACACGCAAGAGCCCTTGGCCAGAGCCTACTGTAGTTATAGTAGGCTCTGCCTTAGCCCTCAGCTGCAAAACGATGCGTTCATTGGAATAAATGTATAGAAACAAAGTTGTAAAAAATTTTATGAGCTTTCGATTTTGATAAGAAAATTTTACCTTACGACCCACCATTTTCGAAATAGAGCCGAAAAACCGAAAAACTATACCTTCAACCCCATCGCCCCTCCTGCTGGCGGCACAGAAATCGCTCCTTCCACCACCCATTCCCGATAAAATTATGGAGTGGGTATTTTTTCTATTTGCCGTTTGACATAGAAGGACTTGACTATGTGTAAACGTATTAAAACACAAAGGACAAATAAATGTAAAACATCCAGTTGTTGTCAACCCCCAATGTAAACCATGGCCGTGTAGGAAATGAAGAGCCGTTTCCAATTAAGTGTGTTACTCGACCCAACGTTTAGTTTAAAATTATTGAAGGGGCGACAAGCCTGCTCAGGGGGCTGACGTCAGGGGTGTAAATTTGTAAGTAAAAGTTGTCCCCTTTCCAACCAAAATCGACCGGTTTTTGAGTTTATTCCAAAACTATTCCCTTACGATTATTCAGTCTGTTTCGTTTTCGTTGTGCCACCCTCAGTTTTAAAACTTCAAATTGTGATACACCATTGAAAAGCTCATTAAAAATGCTTTCATCGCCGTCAAAAAAGACACATTTAGATAAGAGTTTCATAATTTAATTCAATAATTCAAATTGTCATTGAATCATTCCATTTCGGGGTAAAGCAAAACATGATGGGTCATTCTGTCTGAATAAGATCTTTTTCATAAGTTTGTTTAGCCAAAGTTTCGTCGGGGAATAGGTAGCTGCATTTAGCGAAAATTACAGGCCTTTCTCCCAAAATGAATTAAAGTCAATCAGTGCAGCTGATTGTAGATCTGTTTTAGCCGTATCCGTGATTTTTTTGCAAAAAGTATCTTCGGGTATAATCGGAAACTATTTCGAAAGCGGGCGCCTACAGCTTCTGCTTCCAACCCTCTATACAGAGGGTAATAATTAAAAAATAAAAGACGCCCTGCTTTTATGAATACACCATTTGAAAATGCTTCACTGGTTGTGCTCACTGATCACTTTTGACGGAATATTTACACATCGATCGATTGACGCAATCGGCATGAAATCGAAGGTGTAGGCAGAACATACTGTTGAGTATGGGACACCGTACGTGAGATTTAAGAGGCTGGATTCCAAAGCTACGGACCGTTATAGTAAATTTGTATATTACCTATATGATCAATTAGCGACAAAGAAAATTTCCCAAATGTGCGTCCACCATAATAACACGTTTAAAAATCTCGTGTTTTTTCTCAAAGTTACACCGCCAATTATTTTAGTGTAATTTGATAATAGAATGGCTTCTATATCGAAAAAAATAAAGGTGGAGCATTTCCTTGGTCGATTCCTATCGAACACCCATATTATATTCTAGTAATGCGGGGTGACAGGCGGTCAACAACCGGCCAAATCGTTGCTTCGGACCGCGGAGGTGTCTTCAGGTGACCCACATCCAGAAGTTTTTGCAGCGAGCCTAACAGTACCGCTGGACCCAACCTGTACAAACGCATTCCGTCGATATGCGGCACGAGAGAGAAAGATTTCTGGATATGTAAGCGCGGTATGTGGAACACACCGGATGATGTTTGAGAATCATACCAAAAGTGATATTGGTCGGCCTACAATTGCGCCGAGACCGATTGGGTAAATTCAATTGTATGCCGAATCAATTAAATGAAACTAAAAATCCGCACTTGCAGTAGGTATATTTCCCGAACTTAGAAACAACGTGACGCAAATTTCGGGGATAGAAGAAACGGAGACAAGCTACCACCGATTTTTGCAAAGCAAAAATTTTACCGTTACTAATAATTGACTTGACAGAGATAAATATAGGAGAAACAGAGAGCATTATTACGAGAGGTATTTCAAGGCTAATTCTATAGCTACCTGAAGAAATTGCAGGTGCAAATCGGCTTTAAAATAATAATTCGTGTGAGATTTTGACGTTACGTTTTTAGTGGTGTAAATTCCAAAAACAAGTGCTCATGAAACTTATAAAAAACTTTCGCTTAATTTACTACGGTTTTTTTCCTATTTGCGATCTAGAAATTTCCGCTCTCGAGCCTTTTTCTTTTGCTTAATCACTTTGTTGCACGAAGCGCAAAAAAGATACCTAATTTGCGGGGTTAAAAAATGTTTCGTTGTGGATTTTAATGGATGCATCAATAATAAATACACGGTGGCAGTTTCAAAACTCATTCCGAAAAACATGCATCCCATTCTTTAGAGCACCCCCAATATTTTGCCCCAAAGCCTAAGCTCAATTTTGTCACTTTTGAATTTATAGCCGTTGGTCAAAAATCCTGCAAGCTATTTTTCCTATTGACGATTTGATATAAATTTATTCAAAATAGGGGCGATTGAGAAATATGACCTGAGAAAACTGAAAGTCTCAACGATTGCAATGTATGAATCAACCACCTTGTATGTAACAAAAGCACAATATATTGATTGAAAAGAGGAAGAAAATGTATTTGAAACATATAGATCTTGGTGAAGGCACATGGTATGTCAGCTTCTTCCTCCGGTCGAAGCGGGAGACACAAGCATTTATATGGTTAAACAATTGCGATTAATTGATTTATGCTATATACGTTATGATTGCCTTTAGTAGAAGCATCTGTGGTTAAAATTTCAAAAAATAACTTTGTACATAAAAATGGCATTGCGCGCAACTGATTTTTAGTATTTGCGATGTGTTTGCTTCTGCATCCGTGGTTAAAACAAAATATATCTATAAATAAGAAAGTTGATGCTCACATTAATTGATAAGATTTTTATTGGCTTAGATGCCAGAGCTACAAGTTAGCGAATACAAAAAGAACAAACTAAATATATTGAAAACTGTAGTAGTTCAAGTCGCGGGCGGACAGAGAAAGTTACGGAATAGCGCAACCAACTTCGTTGGAAAATGGGCTAAAATACCTTCTTTGTGATCTATCCACCCCCTTACCTCGAATCCTAGCACTTTGTGTGGTGTTCACTTCCCCTTTATAATTACTGTCTGTAATAACAATTAAAATCATTTTTTCCTCGAGTGCTTAAACAGTAAAATGGAATATTCTTCAAGTAGTTCAAATACCAAATTCGTTGGAAATCAGACTTCTTTTCCACCCCTATTTACAAGTGGGCTAACTATGAGGTCGGAATTTTGGAAATCATTTGTCTAATCTTTTGTAGGTTATGGTTCGAAAGTTGAGCTGTGAATTAGACATTAGATGACATTATATGAAAGTTGTCTTTAAACTTAGAATTCAATGTTATAAATGACAAACGATTTTTTAAAATTTTACAGAAAGTCAATTTCCATTTACAAAAATTCCTTCTAAGTCTTTAAATTCAAAAGCAAGATAAACAGCTTTTTTTGGGCCAGAATAATTCAATTCTCGGTAGCGACGGTAGCATTTTCGCCAACTCATTCACTATCGGTTTTCATCTCACTTTTATTTAAAAGTGAGCAGTAGGGACATCCGAAGAATAGTATCAAGAAATGCTCGAGGGGAGGTTATGAAAACAATCTCCATACTATCACCCCTAAAAATTTTTCAAGGGCAACTCCACATGCGTAATACATGATTCTACCAGCTCATTAATGATACTCGTCTCAATTATTCTAAAGAAAGGTCCTATAACTTTTTCCAAATTCCTTTTAAAAGGTGCCGATTATCATTGCCCTAGTGAAAATTGTGACTATTTTACATAACGGCCCCATTCAAAAAGTATAGGTCGCAAAAAAGCGTGCTAGGACTATGATGGTCCATTTCAGCGATAGAATTAATGACACCGTTCTATTTCCTCAGTGTATTGAAACGCGATTACTTTACTAAGATGCAGTATTTTCTGGTGTCAAAATTTTCAGCGTCAATTCTCTGTAGCAAAATTTTCCTGTGTCAAATGTTCAGAGATATTTTTCCGTGACAGATTACCTTATGAATCGAACTTTTAAGGCGACAAAACGAAATGAAGTATTCCCTTTTAAAGAACATGTGTAGGTACCTATCAATTTTCAAAGTGATCTAAACCAAGTTATCGTGCACACGGACAGACAGACGCCAATACAAAATTATAAACGATCTTGAGGATCGTTAATGAAACTATTCTAGAGCTTCCTCGATAAAAATACAATCTGACCGCGAATAAAAATCCGGGGTGGTGCATTAAAGACGTTTAAAAACAGTTGCTTTTGATGAGTAATTTTCGAAAAATGTTCAGCGCGTCAATTTTAGGTTTAATGAGGGAATTTTTCTTTAATTTCGTTATCTTTTAGCGCGGTGTAGTTTCCAAAATAGCCTGGCCTAAAGATCAAAATTCACTCTTTCCATTGTGCTCGATTTTCCGTCGTCTATCTGTTTGTCTGTCTGTTCCATCGAGATGTCTGCTCCTGGGCCACTTAGAGACTTCGGGTTTTCGCTAATTGATATCGGCTATGGTTACTCAGCATTTACAGTTGTGTTACGCGGCAACACCCACGAGTGGGTTTTAAAACATTTTTTTCTCAGCGTGGAATATTTCGGAAAGTTAACGATCAAATCTATAAAAAGTACATCGTCACAAAAAAATGCGTTCCTTGAGGAACATGCTTTCAAGGAAGATTCGTCCCATGGAGAGAATGTAATTAGTACAGTTCTTTTTCTTTGGCATTAAGTTTGACTCTGTTTCTGGGTCGTAGTGAATAAATGTCCTTCCTTTTAGATCTGTTTAACATTACACAAACGTGAATGTTTCTTAGAGTAGGTTTCCTAGGAGACGAATATTATGACGAGGAAGATTTTTCTTGGAGATGAGCATCATCAGGAGGTGAACCTTTCCAGAGCAGCGTAAATCATATTTTAGGGGAATATACCGAATTATTCATGGAGACTAGAAGTAAACTCTTTTGATGGTTTAATGCATCTTCAGATCTAAACAATGACTAGGCAGTTGAACGTTTCGTTGTTTTAGTAGCATATTATACAGGGTGTTCCTAAATATGATGTACATATGGAAGGGAATAATTTTTGGCTTATTTTATGGCTAAAAGTTTATATAAACATAGGTCCGTGATCGTTTCGTTACCGATCTACAGGCTGTTATCATTTCATAATTTTCATTATCTCCGGAAAACACAAGATACAAATTCAAATGCCAACTGTCAAACTACTAAAAACAAGAGATTATCCAAATAAAGCCAGGGCTACTGTACCATTTTAAAAATTTTAGGTTCATTTAGCTAACGCCTTGTACGTAAAACTTCTGAGTTGTCAGCGAAAACTCACTTTCTCGTCCTTTGTAAACAATATAATATTATTAGCAAAGAATCATCAATTCATCACAAACATTTTTGGCGGCTTGACCACTTTTGTGTTCAAGGTAAAAATTCAGGGGGCCAATCCTTTGAAGGTGAATTTTTAAGGGCGAACATTCCGCGGTGATTTTCCTCAGGGCTAGTTTTCTTAGAGGAGAATATTCCGGGGCGAGTGTTCGAGGGAGAATCTTCCTACAATCTTCAATTTTACTAATCTAATGTTTCTAACTTCTATGGTAGTAATTTGACACACAAAAGGCCGATCTGGTATAGTTAGTTCATTCCACTTTGTTTAGAAATTTTAGAAGGAAGAGCAGATGCGTGGCCATATGCCCTATTTGAACTGCACCCCATTGGATGGTGAAGCCTTAATTGTTTTTCTAATTTTTCTTTTATTTAGGTATAATAATAATAATAATATTTTACGCACTGCCCAATCAAAGAAAATTTATTAAAAGATACGAAGAATCGCATACGATGTGCAGTAGGGGATTTTTTTTAACTCAGATCGTATTCGGAAACACGGCAGACAGACAGATAGACGGACGGACGGACAAAACTATCACATAAGGCTTCCTAAAAAAATAAAGAAAGATAGCGTTTTCGCTGCCCCTAATGGCACGATAAAGCAAGATTTTTGCGTTCCTTTTCCTCACTTTCAGATTTCTTGAAAAAATCAGTGAAAAATTGTTTTGAAGTTAAATACGATATTTGAAAAATGTCGCCTCCATCAAACTGCTATTACTCTAACAATGTCGGTAAATTATAAATTTCATTAACGCGATGAACGTTACTCATTAGCAAAATGTAATTACTAGAAATTTATGCATCAAATGAGTAGGTGTTAGAATCAATGGAATGTCTCGCATTAGCTATTAAGTATTAAAATCCGAAAATTATTATCTTTACGTCTAAAAGTCACACCATGTACCAAACTTGCACTTTAATTTAAAATCAATTATACCACATAGATAGTTTCCATTGGGTCTCATTTATCTAAAAAGCTACGATGGTGGTTAAACTGTTACTAAATTTCAAGCCGAATTTTTGGGCTAACGCCTTTAGTTTTGAACACCTTATGGCTGTTACGAATACTTCAATAAAAATCTTTATCTGATTAAAATATACGACACTTTGGTATTCTATTACCTTTTGACTAAAATACCAAATTGTGCAGTTTTTAAATTACTACCCTAGGACGCTAATTCTATATTGAAAAATACAAACGGCTGCAAATTAACTTCCATAAGAAGAAAGTAATTTGGTATTCCGCACTAAAGTTGAAAGTAAAATTTAAGTCTCATACTCAAATAGCGTTCGAATAATAATCATAAGTCGGTTACCGGCAATTTCTACTAGTTTTTCGTAAAATGAAAAATTAGAATTCTATTCAATTATTCTGAAAATTAAGAGCTAGAAAAAATAATCGTTTGTTTTAACAGTTGGCAAGTAGCTCTTAAAGTCTCGAGATCTCAATCTTAAATGGACACCTTGCACACTACAAACGTATCTTGATCAGCATTCACCCAATGAACGTTTCGTCTATTTTTTGTATTCATTTGATTCTGAAAATGCACTTCCTCCTAATCAGATATTTCGTTTGCATTTGATAAACGACCGTAAAGCAAAACCAACTTTAATAACACATTATTCATACAACATTACAATCTAATTCGCCTGGAGATTCCTGTAAAATTAATGGTCTGATCATACATTAAACTTTAAACCCTTGATTATACTAAATGAATTTTTAAATAAAAAAATTACCACACAGAATAAAGACAAATTGTATTAGGTTCTAATTTATGATTATGGGTACACTGGCATTGTAATGATGATGAAAAATATTACATTGTGTAAGTATCATTTGGAAGAAACTCGTAATGCTAGGGATTACTGAATTTGCCCATCTCAGGTGGACCCAATTAACAAATTCATGAACAGTGTCTAATACCCTAAAAAAACGTGTATTAAAATTACACTAAATCGTTGCTCTAACCGGTTTTATAATAAAAACGTTTATTAGAGGGTGACTGGTCCGGAAAAGTGAACATTTGTTTTAATACTTATTATGAAAGTGTATTTTTGAAAATGTTCAAATTTGGTTCTACTAATTTATGACAGTCGGCAATTTACAACGAACGACGTTTATTGCGAATTGCGACACTAATTAAACCGTAATTTTGAGACCAAAATTCTTTTCCAATAATTGGCTATACGCGGTCCAAAAATTTTGTAATAAAGTATGTAGAAGAGACAACCTCTAATTATGCAAATAGGGTACATTTTGAAAGGACTACCGGTATAAAAATGAAATAAAACGTAAAAATTACAAGCGTGATCGGAATACGTAACATTCCAAACGTAGGCAGGCGAAACCCCTGGTAATTTTGACATTTGACATGGCGCGCGGTTTGATTTAAATACGAATGGGTCGATGACAAAAAAATTTCAAATGATCTGATTCGAAGCGTACAAGATTTTGAATAAAACCTGTAGGTTATGTAACAAGGTGGTCGGTGTTAAACAGGTGAGTTGGTCGGCGAGGAGAAGGGGAGGTGGAGATACATTCGAAGTTGTTTTCTGCCCCGCCAATGGTCAACTGCTTGCGGCATAGTCGACAGTTTGCCTCGAGCTTTCTTACTAGTCAAGTTCTAGCCATAAGAATGTGCCTTTGTTAATTTAAGTGTCATATTTTTACGATGGACAACAATCCAGATTCGCCAGATTCGATTTCCAGCGATCAATTGACCGTGGACCTTCTAAATTCGCGCACAAAGCGACGCCGTCTCGTTTTGAGTGATCCAAACGATATTATTACCGATGATGTTGAACGTAGCGATGGTCATGGCACCTCTGTTGATATTAAACCCAATAACAACAACGATGTAACTTTCGTGTTGATGGATGAGGACCAAAATCCCGAAAACGGCACCGACGATGACGCCGAGGTATGACTTTTCAAATTCGTTTATTAACATATAGCAAGAAAAAAAACTTAAGGAATGGTAAATAAATATTAACCGGGTCGTGGTACCACGTTGAAAGTACAGTAAACTCGTGTACCCTGCGGGAGGGTTTCCTAGTTAACCTGGGGCAAATCTACCTGCTCTTCGAATTCCTGTTGCTGCCCTCGCCGCGACCATTGAATCACGAGACACGAATGGACTTTTTATTTGTTCGTTCTTCTGTTTGCTTTGGCGGCTATACAGTTTTATTATATCTTAGAAATTGTTTATGGCGATTTTTACTTTAAAACCGTATTTTTACGACCTTAACCAAATCCATCTTTCTTTCTCTTTCCAGACGATTTTTATACGTTTAGCACTTAAATAATTTTAGACGATTGTGGATTAATGTGACGGAAACTTTTCACAAATCGACTCCAAGTACGATGCCTTTTGCCATTTCAATTGATCTTATTTTGGCATGGATTAAGTTTGAAGGTTCAGCCTTCGTGTTTGCATAATGTAAAAATAAGATGCGCCCTGAATGGATTTTTTTCATTTTCCTCTAGCAACATTGACTACCATAAACGTTTGGCATAGAAGCGTTGTCTATGCAAAGCCAAGTTACAAAATGAGTCCTAATTATCCAAAATACCTATACTTTTTGAGGGATCCGATTTTCTATTATTTAACTATGAAGTTTATAAATTAACCTTTAAGTTTCCATGTTCAAATATAACACTTTGGTTGACAGCTCAAATTTGAAATCTGACGCTCATTTTTTGACACATTTAAGCCCTGAATCTAAAAGGATCAGTGCACGAGTGATTTATTCAGTTTGGCTGGAAGATATAGAAACATGACAGTTGACTATTCAAATTTCAAGCTTAAATGCTCGTATCACGACCCTTGGGGTTCGAACATATACTCGAAGTTTTCAGCATACGTAGAAAGGTTTCCAAATGTGTATGGAGTAAATATGTAGACTATTGTTTGTTGTGGTTTTTGTGCTTGCGTCGTTTTAAATTGCTTTTTTACAAGTAATTTTAAAACGAATTCATCCACTAGCAAAAAACATTTTTTTCAATATAAACAGCTTAAGGTTGTCGCACACTTATCCGTTCCGTCACGCCGACGGCCGGCGACTGTTGAGGCTAACGCACACTTGTCAATCCGGCTCCGTCAGATTTGGCAATGACTTCGTGTTTAGTTTAATTCTCAATACCATGGAGGACAGTCGTTATGAGAAAGAAGTTATTCTAATGGCGTATTGGAAGAAATTGGAAGAGACAGGCGAATGGTGCGGGTCATCCAATTACTTTCATGCGAGACAATCTAGGAGAACTTTATCAATGATGCCTAAAGAAGGTCGAACGGAATTGTTTTCAATATTTCAGCACGTCATTTGAAAAATGTTGTGAATAAATTAATTTTCTAGGGCAGTTCTGGACATTTTTGAACCAGACTAATTCATTTTTAGTCGTCCATGTTCTCTTCCCTTGAACATTTCCTCCATGACGCTTAAGTGCAGTAATGGTCCCCACCTGCATACAGCATATAGCAGACGACCTACGAAATCAGTGCCCTGTGTATAAATGCGGAGTATTTAATTTTAGATATGTATGTGTAGCTATTGTGGGATGTTTCCACTGACCCCAACTACAAAAACTATCCAAAGATACGAAGTAGATTTAATTTCTCTTTAAGGAACTACTCTTATAATTACCTTAGCAAAGAATTACTTGTCGTTTGGAGACGTTACTGTTTTGACTGGGTCGGTAACCATCAGATTTTTTTCAGCAGGGTTTTTCGATTTATAAATAAATGTTGATTTGACAAGGTACTGCCAAACATTGAATATTTCGACCATAGGTTGAAAGAAAAACGGAAAATTCGATTTGCTTTCTTGGTAGATCTTATGAAAAAGCAAATCACACTTGCGCGTTTTGTTTTCAGTTAGATTTTGCCATAAGTGAGCTAAATTACCAATTTTCACTTCAACATAATTGTATGATATATGTCACTTTCAAGTAGAGTCGTAGGGAGAATGGCAGGGAGTTTACGAGATCTTCATAATGAAAATGAAACAAAACTTTAATTGAAAATTTGGAGAAAAGGGTAAGAAGTGAAACGATCCTCGGCCCGCATTCACGGCGCAATTCGTAATCTGCTCATGAAAGCGTCATTATCATTTTTTAAAGAGTATGTCGAGCAACACCCAGCCCACCCCCTGGCGGCGCCACTGGCTGCACCATTCTTCCACTGACATTGCACATTAGACATCTGCGAATAAGAACAAACAATTTTTATTATCAGCGATGTCGAACCTTCCGCAATCGTAGTTCAAGGATTAGTGCTTTTGAACATGAGCCGGATTAAAAGTCGTGTTTCTGAATGCGAACTGAGTCTCAAAACATTCCCCTACTGAAAATTGTATGTGTCTGTGTGAACGGAGCCGAGCCCATCAAAAATCAGATGAAACTATTTGTGATGATGAGAGGGTTTTCGTAAAATGTGATAATCTTAATAACCCCCGCCTATACCGGAAATTGTATGCATACAAATTGCACACATTGCAATACCACCCGTCCACTTATTCCATAACGCTAAAATTCGGTATAATCTTCTAACGATTCGTTTAATTGTCTTTGAGTCATTTTTTTGATGTGATAGGGAGTGCGTGTGTAAAAAGTACCTATATAATGTCTGTGGGTACGCAAGTATGGGCCAATGCGGATTTTATTAAAAAATAAAACGAATAGACTTCCTATTGCCAAATTTTTTATATGAGCCTGCTTGTCTTGTCACAGTAAATACTGAATGTGATCACCTCCACAAAGTATAGTATATTAAGTATGGAGAACGGTAAGGGATTTTTACCGTTCGAAGACAATTGTTTGGAGGAGGAGCGAAGCGACGACTCCAATAATTATTGTCTGAGAACGGTAACCCTTAACGTTCGACGTGCTTATAACATTTTTTGCGCGATCGAAATTAAAATTATGCAACCAATATAAATATGCACTAAGCAATTAACGAGCAGAATAAATCGAAATGATCGAAGTGGTATGGGGTACATCACTAGGTAACCAGTTTAAATGTCAAAATTGAAATTAATAATTTCATAAAAATGTGCATGTGTCTGATGTAGTTTACTAGCTTTGCACTTCCTTTATGACTTTATGAGCGTCTTGCTATAGGAAACAACAGCACAAATTGTACGATTAATGTACCTAACAATAATTAAAGATTAAATGTAATGTAAGACTGTTGATTTTTTAAAAGGCGTCGGTAAGTATTTTTGCTGTTCTGTTTTTAGATCGGTAAGTAATTTTGGCGTCGTCGTAATCATAGCAACTGGTAAATTCTACGTACTGTCATGGAAACACCCATGGTAAATAGTCAGAAATGACCGATCGCGCAAAAAGATACATTACACTTTGTAACAAGATATTTTTAATAATAAATCTTTAAATACCAAGTCCATTGCTTTAAACTGTAAGTGTAGGTGGTGTTACCCTTAGCACCTGATTAAATTTTAAAAAATAATTAATTGTCCAACAGTTATAGGTATTCTAATAACAGGGAAATGTACTCGTGTACTAAATAAAGGCAGTGTACATTTGCCTAAAACATAAGAAAAATAAAAGTATATTGTAAAAGATCAAAAAGACTGAGAAAAATGTACAATGGAACTGAATAGCGATTCACAAAGAATAAATTAAATATAAAGTATACACTTACTTAGTTATTATAAAAATCGAGATAAAAATATTACAAAACAAGAGAGAAAAGTACGAAAATGTCATTGTAAAATATGCAGGTAAACTACTGTAATAGCAAATTGTAATAATAAGTGAACTAAACAAGATCGCAGTTCGAGAGATAGGGTAGTGAAATGTATTTGTGTGACGATAAGGTACCTATTTTAAATGATTACGCGGTTAGGTTATTGGATGGTCACTTGTAGGTCCTTTAAACATAATAGGCATAAAAGGGCGAATAAAGATCACGAATTTGTAAAGCGGGAAGAGATTTTAATTTTAGATGGCGATTGGGGTATTTCTTGTAAAAATTACAACCCCTGCAATTGAATATTGCTATGTTCTTAAGTGCAAATTTCCTTAGAAATAAATTATATGGTTTTCAGTTTAGTACATAATAGTTATTTATGTATTAAGGGCATGGGCGTACGCAGGGAGGGGCAAGGGGGGGCAGCTGCCCCCCTCTGGCCTGCCACAGGTTACGTTTTATAAAAAATATCTGTAAGAATTGTCTTTGTTGGCTTCTAATTCAAAACCTTTTCCTTTGAGATTTAAGCAATAAAAGAGGGCTGAGCGAAATTATCGTTCACTAATCGCGCGTTAACACATACAACTGTGCAGTGGTCAGCCAGTGATGTTCCGTCTACCGATTTTTCGGTAGCTCTACCGATTTGCCTAAAATACTACCGATATACCGAAATGACCTTTATATCTACCTATCTATTTTCGCCTCGTGTTTTTTTTGCATATTTAATACAAAATTAATTGATACAAAAGCGGTAATAACTAATATTTTGAGATATAATAATTTTTGAAGACGTTTTTAGTAACTATTACCTACTAAAAATAAAAATGTACATTATGTGTTTCATTAAACATTTTTTTCCGCCAATTTTATTTTTTGCCCCGCCCTAGACCAAAAGCTGCGTACGCCCATGATTAAGGGCATAATAGTGATGTTTATATTCTCGAGGGCGACGAGTTAAAAAGCTCGAGGGCCTTCTGAACTTTAAAAACGGAAAGGGCCTAAGCACCAACTTTGGTTGGACAGCAACTATACATTATCGCCTTTGTTCAACAAAAACTTATATTAGAAAAGCAACAAAATGCGGTACTTTTTTGGATCATGGGTGGTTAACACAACAAAAAGTATCAATAATAATTGATCGTTTGAGAAAGTGCTCCGCACAAAATTCGCATAGTGAGGCTTTTTTGCTGAAACTTAAACTCAATTATAGGCATTCTAGAGTGTAATTTAAAATAAATTTGTTTAATTACGTTGCAACTCGATTGTTATGTGAAAACTAATTTCTTAATAGACTCAAAATCATTAAAATCAAATCAGATTTGCGAGCAAGTATTATTAATTTAAATGAAATTACTATAGCGGAATTAATAATAAATTTGGAAATTACCCATTTGCGGCGTGTCATTAATTTTTGTGCTTCATTGATTAAAAGTCTAATTTCGTTAATCAAATAAAAATAAACGGCTAACAGTAAATAGTGTGAATACGCCTGTTTGTTGTAACGATACGAAATTGCTTCTGCTTGTTGGTATATAAAGTATAGGTAATTAGGTAATGCAATATCTTCTAAAGTAGCCGTTGGGCATAAAGGGTCGTGGTGCCGCTGCCGGTAGCAGTTCTCGTGCTCCCGATAAACACGGCCGGTGCCGCCGCCAGGCATTTGCCCAAAGGCAATACGTGCCTCGTGTGCCCCGCTTATACTCTCTTCCGGTTAGCGAGAGTATACCCTTGCAATATTTTTACAAACTAGCCGGTAGTAAAAAGATGGTCATCTCTTGCAGATTTATGCTTTGCGAAACATTTGTTCTAATAGCATTATTCACTATTTAACATTTCGGATTAGAGTTGAAGGGCAAATTGAAGAGAATAACTTGAGGCAGGTAGCCTCCAGCGAAGGAATGCCGTCAGGCAAGTGCTCACGCCTTAAGTCCCCTCATCTTCTTCTCGCAGCATCCGTCCCCACTCGCGATGTCTACATTATACGCAGTACCATTAGCGAATTTGCCTGAATTTAAGACTCGTTTTGTGTATAACTGCTCTTGATCCCATATAAATGATCTTCATATACAAATGTTAAAAAAGAGATTGCGGACCTCTCTGTAACCTGTGGCCCACACGTGTTGCGGCCTCACGTGTTCTACCTTGACCGACACCTGTTATTAGTTCGTCAAGTAGATTTACATCGTGCATTTGCACGCTCCAAATCGACTCTCATTAGATGCCCTTTTTAAGCGAAGACGCTGAACGCCCACTCTTCTTATACATACTCTTCTAATTCATTTAGTTAAAGATAATTACTACAATTTTGAGATGAGACCCGCGAGTTAGCTCTTTCATTGGGCCACGACAAGGAAAGTAAAATTAGCAGCAATTATCTTTATTCCATATGCTAACTAGAGGACTGAACGAAGGGCTGCACCTTATGACCTCTTATTCTTGTATACAAAATAGCATAATTAGAAGGCAAAGCCACAAAAGCACGTCGGTTTTATTCCAAAAAGTGAATGTTTTAGAAACGAAAGAGTCCTCCAACGTCACCTGCGTTCTTGAAACACTGTTTAGGGCAGAGGCCGCGGATAGGTACATGTTTATTGGAAATGGACGGAAATATTTGGAACGGTTCCAAATAAGTCAGTTGTATACAGTGCTGGGTTACTTTTACTATACTTGTTACTTTGATTCTATGCTGTAGTGCAAATCCATCAATGTTGCATTTATTAGGTACCTATTAATAGATTATAAAATTGTGGGAAGATTCGTCCCCGAAAATTCTCTCTTGGAGTAATCGCCCCGGGTTCGCCGTATACAAATTTTTATAATTCTTAAAACATGCGCTAATAAAAATGATTCTTTTGGAGACAAATCTTCCGGTAACGAGTCTTCCAGATATGAATTTTCGGGAGCGAATTTTTGTGTCCTTTTCCGTATAATCGAATTCGATTGATATAATATGTACCAATTTTGTTGAAAGAAGTTTTTATCAACTAAAACATGGAAGATCTCGGAAACCGTTTGAAGGAGCTTTTGACATTTTGTATCAAGTTAAAGGTGTCGGAAAAAGGAAAACAACAGTGAAGAAAAAATGGGTGGATGGTCATTAAAAAAAATGTAGTTACGGATATTTAAAATTTTGAAAGTTGAGAGCTTTGAAAAAGTAACGTAGTCTCACTTTTATAGACGGTTACGCATACCATAAAAAATTCGATCTTTCCTTAATAAAGCAGTGAAAACTGTTTTGCCGTTTTCGAATAATCAATTTTTAAAATTCCCCTGCAAATTCAATTTTTGACATAAAAACTTGAATATCGACGAATCCCTTGAAGCAAAGGATCAACTATGGGGTATAGTTGTACTCCAAATTCGACGTACAAACCGAAAATGTAGAAAAAATAGGGGGGTCCCTATTTAAAATAACAAAGTTGATGGCTACTTCCGGTATTTCCGGAAGTGGCGCCATCTTGAAAATATTTTAGCTCAATTCATCATGTTCCAAAACCCTTAAGGGATTGTACCGTTTACTACTTGTCATTGTGGTAAATCATATTAAAATGGAGATGTCCATACACCAGCTACCCAGCTACACCATGAGTGTAAGCTGCCTAAGGGTACTTAACTTGCTGAATGCTACTTCTTGCTTATTTGCTTAGGGCGCCAGATCTACCAAGCACTTCACCCTGCTGATCAGGCAGAGTAAGCCGTTCCAATTGTTATGACAGCTAATAATAAATTACACAAAATGGCGGCAAGGTCGTTTATTCTGAAGGGAGGTAATACGTACATACAATTTGTTGTACAAAATTGAAATCGATTGTTCGAGGTGTATGATATGAAGTCTACAAATAAGAATATCTGCTAGTAAGAGCAAAGAACAATTGAGAGCGCTCACGGGTTCTGGCAAACAGCCGGCTATTTTATCCGCACCTTGTAGGTCCATGTCCACATAAATACATAACCTAAATGTTTACCATTTAACCCAACGAATTCAACCCTAATAAAGGCGGTGATGTTAGTTGAAAGACAAATTATTTGAGAATGAGGTGATGTGATACTCGCACTTTTTCACTAGTTCGTAAAGTACGTAATAAGTGTAGAAAATTAGATGTAACCTTGTTTTCGTAGGGGATAATTTCATAGGCAGGTCTCGGAGATCTTTTGCGATCTGCTGACGTAGATAATGCATATAATGCTCCTGGTTATTATTATTATTATTATTATAGGTGGCGGGCAAAAAACAAAAATAACGACATGTCGCACCCCACACTTTTATATAAATTCACAAAAAATTCAAAATCATTGCTCAACAAAACATGGGCAACTAGATCTTGCCGAATCAAGATGACTATGAGGGCGATACATTCAAATGAATTTCTTTTTTTTATCCTCCATCTCATTCCGAAAAAATCCAAGATGGCGCCCATAAGAAATAAGAAAGTTGTAGCCTGTAGTTTGTAAATCTAGCGTGCTATGGAAATTCTGATAACAGATTCAGATTTTTATTATTCTCTTACATTTACATTACAGCCTAAGTTAGAATTGTTAAAACGAGTTATTTTAAATTGAGTCTGTAAGGAAATCGTGAAACACGTCAACTTTAATTTTCAGGGGACACATTTTTACGTAAAAATCAACACTTTGTAAGCGACTTCCTCTCCATAACAACCCACATGACACAAATTTGCAATTTGCAATGACTGTTTGAAATTGCATAAAATAAAACCTTAATAAAGCATTTTATTTTTTCTCACATTGCTTAAGGTTGTATAAATTTTACAGGGTTGGAAAGATAATTGAAAATCTTTTCAAATAAGGTATCACTAAACAATTACTTTCATTTGAAATTTTGGATATGAGAGTGGTTCTAGGCAGTGGCGGATCCAGGATAATCTTGGAGAGGGCAATTAATTGTAGTACAGTGATGGGCAGGTAGATATTGTATTCCAGGGGGTACCAAGTAGAAAGTGGATCTGGGGGTTCTCAACCGTAAAAAATATAACCACTAAACACGCGCCACGTTCTGGGGCGGCTGATAAGGAGATAATTTTTATGTAAAAATGTACCCCCTGAAAACAAGTTGGCGTGTTTCACGATAATGTCAATATAAAATGACTTATTCAGGGTGACTTGTTTTAACTGGAGTGCACTGTATACTCTACAAACTTAGGTAGAACACCCGTGAAAAATTGAGATCCTGCTCTGTTCGACTAGAAATACGTCCTGATCTTGCTGAAAAGTCCAGAAATAAGAAAGGTAAAACTTCCGAGAAAGAAGTCTTGGCCTGAGAAACACTATATCAATCCAATATATAAAAAATGTTTCAAAACGGGCAAATATAGACCTTAACAGCCTCTAGGCCTCTAGGTGGCCAGGGGCCGAGATCTTGATGGAACAGACAGACAACCGAAAATCGTGCACATAAACGTTACCTCAACTTCGTTGTGTTACGCTAAAAATGTTAGTGAATAGAAAAAATTATCAAAGTCCTCGTTTGAGATCGAAGGGACTTCAGCGCATTTTTGTGTGGCAGATCAGTATTCTATTAGCCACTTTCGACTCAACCATCAATAACAGATCTTGTCAAAGGCTACTACATTCATTAACCGCTTCCCACTTTCCGCGTGCACCCGCAATTCGCTTTTAAAGATTTGACTCCACCATCAGTAAGATCGTGTCGGGGGCTACCACATTCCCTTTGACGGTACCCCCTTCCGACGTCCCGTTCACCCGCAATTCGCGTTTGAAGATTTGACTCCACCATCAGGAAGATCGTGTCGGGGGCTACCACATTCCCTTTGACGGTACCCCCTTCCGACGTCCCGTTCACCCGCAATTCGCGTTTGAAGATTTGACTCCACCATCAGGAAGATCGTGTCGGGGGCTACCACATTTCCTTTGACGGTACCCCCTTCCGACGTCCAGTTCACCCGCAATTCGCGATTGAAGATTTGACTCCACCATCAGTGAGATCGTGTCGCGGGCTACCACATTCCCTTTTACGGTACCCCCTTCCGACGTCCCGTTCACCCGCAATTCGCGTTTGAAGATTTGACTCCACCATCAGGAAGATCGTGTCGGGGGCTTCCACATTTCCTTTGACGGTACCCCCTTCCGACGTCCCGTTCACCCGCAATTCGCGATTGAAGATTTGACTCCACCATCAGGAAAATCGTGTCGGGGGCTAAGCACACATTTCCCTTTGACGGTACCCCTTTTTACACACGTCCCCGTTCACACCGCAATTCGCGTTGAAGATTGACTTCACACATCAAGGAAGATCGTGTCGGGGGCTACCACATTCCTTTGACGGTACCCCCTTCCGACGTCCCGTTCACCCGCAATTCGCGTTTGAAGATTTGACTCCACCATCAGGAAGATCGTGTTGGGGGCTACCACATTCCCTTTGACGGTACCCACTTCCGACGTTCCGTTCACCCGCAATTCGCGTTTGAAGATTTGACTCCACCATCAGGAAGATCGTGTCGGGGCTACCACATTCCCTTTGACGGTACCCCCTTTCGACGTCCCGTTTACCCGCAATTCGTGTTTGAAGATTTGACTCCACCATCAG
>NW_022170249.1:8413971-8497379 GCF_008802855.1 Photinus pyralis
ACAAATCAATGACGTGCAACGGTTTCTATAGCGAAAGACGTATACATAGGCACTTGGAATAAAGGAAAATCAAACGTTAGTTTCAAAATTTAGATTTGCGCATGCGCAGTTCCAACTTTCTTATTTAGAAAAGCATTGAAATGAAATTTTTCTTATAAACTGAAATTGAAGTAGCACGTCAAAAATGGATTGCACATTTGCAACGCTAACGTACACATTTGTGGCGGGATTTTTACGATTTTAACAGAAGTTGCATCTTACAAATGGGAAATGAATGCAAGTGCAAATGCGCTTTTTGTAAATCGTTTACGATTACTTTTTAACTTGTTTTAAAATTTAATCGTTCTCCGTCGCTGCTAGTTTCAGAGATAGATCACTATAAATGTAGTAACCATTTATAAAAGCTGAGCCTGTGTATGAAGTATAAAACTATACCCTACTTATCAACTGTTAATAAATAGCTCTGTTTTTGTTCCGTAAGTATACTATTTTATTTCTTACATAATAAAAGTCAAGAATCGTTGTCTCTTTTCGTTCTCGAGTGAGACGAGGAGCAGACGGACGAACAAAACCACCACATAAGTGGAATTGCTTTCGGATAATTTCCCGAAAAAGTACTCATTATTCGATATAAAAATTGACGTTCATCCTACACCTTTTTACAAAATCTTGTAAAGTAAGAAATTGGAATCCACACGATTTTGTTTATTATAATGACCGGTAGTTACCTACGTAAGAAGGTAGCAAAGCAAGCATGAGCGGTCGGTACCGGAGCTACCGTCAGTGAGGTCCAATTTGTTCGTGTTTCATTAAAATACCCACCGCACAATCCATCTGACACGTACCTTCTCCACTAACGCATAACGAAGCAATTATGAAGAAAATCGTTAAATTTGTTGTAATTAAAGTTTACCAAAAAAAAGTTCAAAATGCAGCTGCAGTTGAAATACCTACGCATCATACAACATATGCAAGAACAATTTTGCATTGTACTGGCCTTACCTGTAAAAATTAATTGCGACTAATGATACACGCTTAACAAAACGTTATTAGATTTGAATATTTGGACCGAACTTGATACCCAAAATTAACTTAAAAAAAAGGGAGACAAATTAGGGACATCTCGGCTCTTGTTCTGTATAAAACCTATGCACGTAACAAGCAAAACACCTGTTGGTTGGTCTTTACAACATTGAAGCGACTACACCGGGTAATTATCTACATTCCTTTTAAACCCTCATCAATTAAATATTAAGCCAGAAAACATTCTTTACGCGTTAGGTAAGATGTTGAAGTTTTAAAAATTAGACATTTTTGAAAAGAGTTAAGGGGGCGTTTCATGCATACCTTTCTTAATTTTTTTTTTAAATTTTGGTATTATTTCCGTTGTTCGTCAATTCGATATGCAGTTTCAATTTAGAAATACGTGGAGTATTTCTTTGCCACGTATTTCTTTGTTCGTTGAAACTGCATAACTGCCACATATAATTTTTGAAATATACTAGTAATTACTAATTTTCATTTGATGGTAGCAATATATGCGATATTGAACATATGATGATAACAACAACGTACCCTCGTAGTCCTTTATGTCATTATTTTCTTTGTTCTAACATATGTACGAAAATACCAAGGCCATATGGGCGGAGAGGAGGCATTTACAGCATCATGACTCTAATTTTGAGGCACTTATATCACGCATGCCGATTTGGCATAGGGTGCTGAAAGTAGCGATATTACTATACAGGCTGTTTCACGCAAACCGTTACCTAAAAGTATTCAGGGATAATTTAAAGCTGAAAATGGGCATACCAAAATAGATTTTTATATGATCTATCTAAAGAAAATATTATTATGATCGTTTCACTTCCGCCGGATAGCCACTCTCTTATTTCAAATAGAACACCTGTATTTTATTGTATTTTCGAAATCTACTTGAAAGTTTACGTCTTTTGATACCACATTTCCCTGTACCTAGCATCCAAGGTTTTCAAGTTACCTATTCAAGATTTTTCGAAATGTTTGACGTTTGACTGCTTTTCTTTTGAGACTTGTACCTATCACTCCGTTGACTTAAATTTCAAAACGTTTTCCAAAATCCATAATACTGACTTGATACTTTATTTTTTGCACTTTCAAATGTCGAAAAAATTCTACATCGATCAATTTAATACATTCCCTATACCTTATATCTGTTATGTTTTCCGCTTTATTTTAGATATTCTAAAATTGTAACTAACACATAATTTTCTTAGGAGACCTTGAAATTAATGCGTTAGTAGATGTCATACTCATTGCACCGCTACCGTTGGAGACATTACTTGGGCTGGTTTCAACTTGACGGAGCGCCGGCTCATTTTACCCATGACGATGCTTATATGTTTTTGACGATAGGTGGATTGAGTCTAGAGGCCCGTGGCGTTGACCTCCTAAATTGTAATATCAGCTGAAAAGAGTAGTTTGGATTCTTTCTAACGACGCTATACTCGTAGTACCATATACTACTACATGCGATAAAAAAGGGTTGCTGTCGATGTCGAGTCACCTTTGGAATTTTTGTTTACATGGGAAATCGTAATATTTAACTTGAACTCTCAAAGACCACTCGACGTCAATCCTTTTTTGATCGCCCGGAATCTTCAAAAATAGTCTAACCATTGCAGTGATTGATGAGTGAAATAATTTTGCATTTGCCGCAGGTGTTATATACTATATCGACTTTTAAACCATACCAAGTTTTGGCCCTCCCGAAATTAGAAACAGGGGACGGTTTTTCAGACTCTCATGTTTTCAATTGCGGACGTTATTAAACATGATTCGTACTCGGTGGACTAAATCAACATGTTTTGTCAATTGTCTTCCATTTAAAGGAGTAAAGTGTCGCGTAATTAAAGGCAAACAAGGGCCAAAACTTTGTACACAATGAAATGTCACAATTTAATAATTACTGTTATATCTTTTTGGATTTGGAGGCACTAATTTCCACATAGATTCTTCTGCAGTATTTTAAATAATCATTTCTGCGCCGTCGTTTGGTACAAAACGCCTAAATTAAACTGACAGTTATTATTATACAATTAACCTATTCACTTTTTGGTATTTTGTCAATGCTTCCAAATTATTAATTTTTTTCCGAATAATTCTCCATAAGCAAGCCCCATTTTGATAAAGTCTAGCAACCTTGATTTTAAAGTTAAGAACATTTGATCAATAATAATGTTAATCTGAATAAATGATTCAATTCAAAGTGTCATAACTATTTTTTTTTCAAATGAAGCACCACTATTTTATTTCTCTATTCGATAGTATTTTGTATGCTCATCAATTTTTTATACGGGTTGTCTTGTGCCTAAACCCCGTAGTTTTTAGGTTATTCAATACTTGTCCCAAATAAATTATCTGCTGCATGTGTACTCCTTATTTAGTAGTACAATAAGATTAATTAAAAAGGCAAATTTCGAAAGAAAAAGATGAACTAATCTTTTTAAATAATCTTATTTTACTACGGAATAAGGAGTACACTCGCAGCAAATCATAAATTAATGGCACTTGTTTACTGTCTGGCATTTTTTGGTTTTTTATTATCACGGCCCACTCCTCTTTATAAACATGTAATTAATTAATGAATTATAAAAATTGAAGAGCACACAAAAAACTATCCAGTAGAAAAATAAAATAGTGCTGGTTCTATTTTGAAAAGAAAAGTAGTTATGTGAAGGTCCTGTATGACTAAATTCAACTTTCTTATTGCCAAAGTGTTGCCTTTTAGTCAGATTCAATGTGATCAAATGTATTTCTTAATTTTATAAAATCAAGGTCGCCAAGATTTATCAAAGTGGAGGTGGTTGATAGAAAATTGTTCGGAAAAAATTAATAATTTGGCAACATTGACAAAAAACCAAATAGTGACTATGTTTCCATGCAGAAGTTAAAAAATGACATCGAATGAGCTATAAATATACATGGTGTTCCATTTAAAAAATCCGCTGTGTATTGACGCCGTAAAAATGGGACACCTTGTATATTCAAAAATAATTTTTATCGCTCACCTTCATAGATATCGTCACAACATATCGCATACGATATATCGCTTCAGTATGAACGCCGCCTAGGAGATAGAGAGTTGGTTAAGTAGAGGAAAAGATGTTCATTGGTTAAAAAGCAACTTCCGAAGCCGAATGTCTTATAAAAATATTCTTGGTTTTCCAAATAATCAATAATAAAACCGTTAACAAATTATTCAGCGTTCTATTTTGCCTCCAGTTAACGAACTCTCTATCTCTTCTAGTTACCAAGATCGTAGGGCACATGCATTTATAAATTATAACACCCTGTATAGTCATTTTACATGATACAGTGGTTATGTAACGACGACCTAACTCAATTATTATGTGGAAAATCATTGTGACCCAATTTCTGAAAATTGTGTTCATATGAGATAATCAGTAAAATATTTTCTGACGGAAATTGACCCATCTAAATGAGATGCTATTACTTTTATTTGTTTTTTTTTAATCTATGCAAAATTAGGACTAAATTTCTAAATCGCTAACTGGAACAGTTTTTGAATTGTTTGAGTTATTTCAATCTTAACCCCCTGCAGCTATAATACATTGCCTTTTGTAAAGCGAACAAAACAGACCCATCATTTCCAGTGTTGCTTATAAATACGTCATATAGCTAACCTTAATATCACTGATTAAATCAATGCTAATATGTAACAACTGATCAAAACATTTATGCTACAGGGTGCTGAAGAATTCACGAACAAAATTTTGCAGTTTTGAAAATGTCAAAGCTTGCTGTTTTTAATGGAAACACTCTTTTGTTACCATGGATTTTACATTAAAAAACAAGGATAGTTTTTAATGACACCCCTATACAATGAACAGTTTTTTTTGTAGAAAGTGAAGCAAAACTATCAGTCAACTAATGATTAGAAACAGTTGCAGATTTGTACCAGGTTGTTAATTTTACTAGGGACCAAATTAAATAAATTGTGCTATTTTTTATCTTTAAGTCCATAACCGACTATATACAGTGTGTCCCTGGATTGACTTCACTATACGTGCGTAATTGGTCAAATATTTTTGAATATCGTTTTGATGTTTTGGGGCCCCGGTCTGCTTAGTCTGAAAAGAATTTCAAGCACATTTTTAATTTTTAAAATCCAAGACGAATTATTATTACCTGTCATCAAGGTTAATGTGATATCTTATTACAGAGTACATAGTTAAAGTGCAAGACTACAAATCAAATAATGATTTAATCAAAGTGATCCGAGATTTGTGAAATTTTGCATCTGGGCATAATTTCATACTCTATACTTACCTCAAAATAATAGTACATTATATATCAAGGTAGAGAAGTACAGTATTATTGCCTGAGCACCAAGATTACATCTCGAGGCGCTTGCGCCGAGGGGTGTAAGATGCGAAGGCAATAATAGACTTCTCTACCGTGGTATATATATACAATTTTTTTACTACTAGCACTTGAAATCCTCTAAATTAACCTATTATATTGATAAGAAAGTGAACGGTTGGACAGACTTTTTTGTTTATTAATTTAACATGTCAATCAAGTACGTGGAAGTACAAGTCAAACAGGCCGTATTTTGTTCCGTCATTGAGATATTTTCAAAGAGTAATTTCGTTCGATTTTTTTCAAAATGTGATAATTTTAGGTATGTAATTTCTCTGGAAATGGCGGACGGTGGCAATTATTCATTTTAGAGAACTTGTCTAAACGTTTATTGAGCGAAATTTCGGGTTGTGTTTTCTAAAAGTGACAGCGTGACAGTTCTCATTATTTACTAGTTAATAATGTCCACATTATTAACCACTTTGAACAAATGCCGAGAAAGCCTACTTTACAAGTGGAAAAAAGGTTAATAATCATGTCATCAGACGCTACTAGTGAAAAAAATTATTTTTTTTCAATTGTCATGGCAATTTTGGATTTTAAAAAGTAAAAATATGCCTGAAATTCTTTTCTAACCTAACAGCCCGGGATCCCAAAACATCAAATCGAGTAATTTTTTATCAATTACACATACCTATCGTGAAGCCAATTCAGGGGACACACTGTATCATGGAACATATGATGATAATTTCATTATTATGGATTATATAAAGGTTTTGTACATTTTTGCGCTGAAATTACTGTCGTAGAAACAGTTTTTATTCCAGTATAATGTGAAATACCTACCTAATATATAGTGTTAACTTTCAAATAGTTCATTATTATTAAATGAGGTATCTTTCGCTTTTAATAGTAATAATGATAAAATGAAATGCTGTTGTATAAAAACTGTAGTGTACAAAAAATTACCTCACACCATTGATCAATACTATTAAAGGTACCGTACTTTAGAGATCTTTGAGATCGAGATCGCAAATAGATCACTCTGTATACTATTGATGTAAATGACATTTTTATAAATACGTACTATCATCTTTGTCATTACTCATTACATGTATATTTTTATTCTCAATCCACTACCTATATGCTTAACAATGTCGTAATAATTGAAGGATGAAAAGAGTTTTTTCGCTTTGATTGTCCAGGGTCTTCTACCGTCGCTACTTATCGAACACAAAAATACCTCTTTCATATATTACGTTCTGTTAGGTACATTGCTATAGTGTTTTGAATCGTTTCACTGATGTAGTTTTAAAATAAAAGTTAGTTAGTTTTGATAATCTGCTAAATCAACCTTGCGCAGAAATGCAGCCTGTGAAATCACACATACAAAAGTGCGAGGATGGATAAACTTTTGCAAGAACGTTTTAAATTAAAGAAAATGACTACACATACTCGTAGGTACATATTTTGTCGTTGTAATTAAAATGAGATTGGTGTTTCCCCACGAGGACGAGCCTGCTAGTCGTTTTTTAAAGTACGATTGGTTTTTTTGTACATATTTACAACTAAGGCTAATAGATACACTTGTATTTTTTCATTCGATTGTGTGTTATTAAATTTATTTGAAATTTTAGCTTCCAAAAATGACACAAAAAAAGCAAATTAAACGCCATTTACTTATATCTTAGCGAAAATGAAAGTTTCTATACATACAGAAAACGAACATAGTACAAAGAAAATATAATTTATTGACCCTTGCCTAAGGATAACGCATTCCCGAGGAAAATGTTAGCGCTGACAGCCAATTACACTTAAGATGCAAATCGGAACATCGGTCTAATAGGTACCTACCTACCTGCAATGCAATATAGGTACTGTCGGTAAAGGTTGCGACGATTAATGGTATAGGCATAGGTAACAAATTTAAAGGTTAATAAAATGTTCGTGTCACTTTATGGATGGCTCCGAGGTTAATGAAGAAAATAAAAGAGTAGGCAGGTAATCGACATGTTAATAATTAAAAAAGTGCTGCAAGCCACCTATGCATTTCGAGACGCGCGGTTAATCGTTTGTTTAAACTGAGTTACCCTCGTTGAAAAATAATGATTAATGTGTACACTGACGCTGGATATAAAAAAAAGGATTTTTTGTTCACTTACTTCGTACTGTTGGTAATTAGCCAAGGTCGCATTGGAATTCAAATAGAATCGAGACATCATTCCATGGTGCTTCAATAAATCTGCACAATAAAACAACGTGTAAGAAAATCACTAAACAGTAACGGCACAATATTTGTTTAACATGATCACTTAGATTTAAATGAAAAACTGGAAAACCGACGTACGCGCAGTGCACAGACCGTAGAGATTATGTAAATTTTTACAAATTAAAATAGATTTTATCACAGTCGGACGTACGAATGCCCAAAGCGCGCTTTCGTTCCTCGCATGAGGATTATTAAAATACTTTTATATAATATAATTTCGTGTGTTTATGTGGGTTTTAGGCAGGTTTGCAGGCACTGTGTGATTGAAAAGGTGTAAGAGTCCTTTGGCTAATGTTGCTGCGAGCCGGGGGTAACACTAGCGGCCATTGGTCAGAGAAAAGCGAACAAAGTCGCGCTATTGGTGCACCGAGTTACGTGCCAGAGGCTAACCACGATCACAAACCTGCAATTTCATCCTTTGATTTACTTCTTCGTACAACTGTGGGTGTACGCTATGATATAAAAGTAGTAATAAGTTATAGAGAACAAATAGTTACCTCCAGGGCCGAACTAGGGGGAGGACGAACATTCATCATCCTGTTATGTTAGCAATTGCGGACTTATCTTCGTGTCTATTGTGCTCTTTTTACATACCTAAGTAGGAAGGGTTCCCGCATGTCATTTTTGCCGTGAAACTGTACCTAATTCAATAAATATTATGTTAAGGCACCTGCTCTGAAAACTTTTACGCCAGCTGAGCTGAGCTGAGCTTTATAGAGGTACGTATATCTACTTATATGACATATACCTATAGGTAATACCGCATTGAATAGTGTTGTTATTCAATGCCAATTGTAATAGATACTAATATTAGCCGAGAATGTTGTTGAATTTTGAATGAATGTTGGTTTGAGCTTTTATAAAGGGAAATAAAGTTAAGGTGTTTTAGTATAATAAAAAGTATGAATTCGCGCTTTTCGCAATGGACTTTAAACGATAGGTAAACAAAGCTCTAAATTACTCAGAATTTGCTGTTTGCTTAAAATTACTGTTATCATTCTTTGAAGTTGAATATTATCAATTTTATGTCATTTCGTTGTATGACAGTTAATTCAATGTAGCACAAGCACTTCTCAGGATGGGTAAGATTAAAGTGGTTTATCATAGGGTGAATTGCTTTAGTTACTTAGATCCAACTGTAAACCGGAAGAAGATTTTGTGTTTTGGATATCTGGAAATATGTAAACATTTTTTAGTGCCGACGAGGACATTTGCTAGTTATTTGGTTCTACCCTCGGTTGTACCGTTAATAATTTGTTAGAAATTACAACGGCGTTAAGTTCATTTTAAGGATTGCCTTGACATCAGACACAATTAAATTTAACATTTTCTAAAATCATCGAAATCCGTGTCGAGGACATTTTGCATTTCAAAAGCCGGGGAAAAAATAGTTCTAAGAAAAACCAAATTTGCTGGGCAAAAACACTCAACACAACACAAACGCTTACTTTTTCATTTCAATGGTAACACTTCTATATGAAAAACATTTAGCACATTCAACAACTATATGTAGAAACCCAATTATCTCAGCGTTAATTTAAAATTTAAATATTACCTACCTACATTGATGGTCGCTGATAAGTTTGGAAACGGTCGATTATCGGGGAAAATATACAAGATATCGAAAATGTTTTGGGGTTCTTCAATGTCTACTATATAGGCAGTAATAATTTTAATTTAACACGGTTGATCATAAATGCGTGGCACACCAAAAATCATTTTTTTTAATGGAACACCGTACATGATTCGATATATACATTCTTCGCTCCATTTTAAGCAAACTGTGTAAGAAGCGTAATATTCATAAAACAGGAATTATTAGATTAAAATGCACAAAACGAAATTCTATAGGTAGTTCATCAAGGTACCTTAGAAACGTCAAACATCATTTAGTGTCAACAGTTTTCGTGCAAAATGCAATAGGTATTTTAATCATGGTAGGATATGGGAATATACACCGTGTCCAACATAAGAATGTTTATCGTATGGGATCTTCGAATGAATGGATAAATTAGAGAAAAAATGCGGAATTATAGAGGTATCTTATGTTGTAAAGAAAACCAAAAAATTCCGAATACTTTCCAAGATCTGTCAGAAACATTGAATTTTACCGATTTTGTTTTTATTTTTTTTGGTGTTATTTGAACAGATACCTACAAAGAAATAAAAAATACTTTCTCATTGCCACTTTTTGAGCTCTACACGACACCTTTGAAAGAGTTGAAACAATTTTTTTTAATTTTTTATTTTAGGCTTTTCAAGGCTTGTAGGAGCCTTATATCAGCTATCCTTTATTAAAGATAAACTAAATAAACATAGAATAATATTTACATAGTATTTCCTTAGTAGATATATAACTAAATTGGTCGACCGATCGTATCTAAGAATTTAACAATGTGTTCACAAGCAGTAGAGTTAGGATAAAACAATAGGTAGTCTACGTGTAGCGGTAATAATGTCTTGTCTCTGCAAATATTCTTAATTAAATTTAATCTTTGATCGTTGTAAAGATCACATTGTCATAAAACATGATTTAGATCCTCATTATATAATCACCGCACGCAGCACATTTTGGATCATCTACGATATTGACCCTGAACAATGAGGCAGCGAGATTGTAGTGATCCGCTCTGCATCTAATCATTGATGGGTACTGTAATATTACGATTTACTCTAGATTTGTGGAACCAAGTTTTAGGCGAGTCATTGTAAAAAAGTTTGAAATATTTGGAACCTTTATAGATGGATTGTTCTAAGCAGTAATCATTAGTATTAATATATGAAGTTTTTTTTAATTTTCTGCGAAAAATCAGTGAAAGGAATTATAAAGTTAGGGGTAGGGGTTTTACTTGTGTAAGATTTTGCTAATTCATCGACAGCCTCATTTCCCAATATGCCAATATGAGATGGACACCATACGAAGACTATATTCTTGCTTGGATCTTTTGCCATAATTTTGTTATATTCGTATTTTATTTTGAGAATATAAAAATTTAAATTTATACTAACTTTGGCTGATCCTAGACATTGGAGCGCACTTAGAGAGTCAGATACTATCGCGAAATTGGCAACTTGACTATTTCTAACTGATTCTAAAGCTTTTCCAATGGCAAAACATTCTGCAGTAAAAATTGACGTATCTTTTGGTAGGGCTTGACCAGATTTCTTATTTGTATTGACATAAAAGCAAGCAGAACCTACTGAACTGCTTTGGTCATTTGTTTTACTGCCATCTGTGAACACTACGTGGGAGTTGTTTTCCCTGAGAAACGCATTTAAGATTGTATTTGGATCTTTAGCTATTTTCATGTGCTTGCCTAGGTCGTAATTAACATTTAGGCTTGTTTTAAGGACATTGTAATCAAAACAATAAATGTTATAGTTCTTGTGCGCTTTTATATTAAGATCAGTAACATCCAGTATGCACTGTTTTAAGAGATTAGGTTTCTCATTTAATTTAATTGTGTTTCTATTGCCATTTTTATTGTGAATAATGGACTGGATAGTTTGAAAGGAAGGTAAGATAGAATTGGACAGAATTTTGGTGAAATAGCATTTACCCAAACTTTTTGAGCGTTCTTGAATTGACTGCAGTTTGGATTCCGCAAGTACGACAATATTTGGGGTTGTTCTCCTGAGGCCTAAGGCAGTCCTTAGGCAAGCAATTTGGACTTTTTCCAATTTTTCAACATGAATAGTGGCTGTCGGGAAATAAACAAAACTACAGTAGTCAATAATAGAGCGAACAAAACTTTTATATAAGATTAATAGAGTGCTTGGATGAGAACCCCATTTGACGCCACATAGAAATTTTAGAATGTTGGATCTAGTAGCACATTTTGCTACAACTGAGTTTAGGTGTGGTATAAAACTGAGTTTATAATCAATAACAAAGCCAAGAAATCTGATTGACTCACACGAGACAATGTCCTTGCCACACAGATTTAGGACTGTATCACCAGGTTTAATTCTTTTGCAATTTATGTGAAGAAAGGCAGTTTTGTCAGGTTCAAATCCCAAACCGATTTTACCTAGATTTGCATTTGTGATATTAACTGCTTTTTGAACAAGGGATTTAGACTTTTCAACATTTCCATAACTACAGTACCTACATTACAATGTCATCGACGAATTGAGATATAGTTACAGTTTTAGGAACGCCCTCAGTAATATCCCTTACATAGATTAAATACAGCAATGGGCTCAAAACACCACCTTGTGGAACTCCTTTGTGACCGAGTCTAAACTCCTTTTTAAGAGAATCAGAGAAAATCATTCTATTACTGGTGATATATTTAATAAACGTGACTAGTAGTTTAGAGCACCCTATTTCAGCTAATTTGTCCAAAAGTAAGTCACTGAGCACGTTATCATATGCAGCTTGCACATCAAGGAAAGTTGCAATTAAATCTTTCTTATTTTTTATTGCTTGTTGTGCTTTAAGTGTAAACTCAACTATATTGTCAGTACAGGACCTTCCTTTTCTAGAACCTGATTGACTGCTAGGAAGGATTTCGTAATGTTCACAATCCTATTTTTTACTAAAGATTCAAAAAGTTTGCACAGACTTGGAGTTAAGGAGATGGGTCTAACACATCTATTATTAGGTTTATCAATAAATAAGACAAAAGACTTTTTCCATGATTCGGGATAACAACTTGTTGAATAGATTTCATTGAAAGTATCAAGGAGCAGCAGCTTGTATTTGATTGGGAGTTTTTTTATTGTTTCATAATCAATGCCATCAATTCCCGCTGCTGAATTATTTTTGTTTTAATCTAAAACTGTATTGAGCTCAGCAAAATCAAAAGATTGATCAAAAAACAGATTATTGATGTCTGAACAAATGGGGAGATAATCAGGCTCCGTCTCACACCATGGAGGGCATATCCTATTAATAGTATTTTCTATATTTGGGTTTGATTTTGACGATTACTATTGACGTTGGTAGGTTGAACTTTAGTCCATTTGTCTTTAAAAATTTTGCTTTTGTTCCAGACAAACTTAGAGCTAATGTTGAAATTTATAGTTCCTGCAAACTTTTTGAAACACTCTTTTTTCTTTGTTCTGTAAGTTCTTACCGCTATACAATTAATTCTATTGTAATTTATACGATCTACCATCATTTTGCTGAAATTCCATTTTTTATAAGCAGCCTTTCGCAGTCTTTTGACTTTGTTACACTCCTCGTCCCACCATGGAACAGGATTGTTATATTCGGAAGGGATAACTATTCTTTTTTTAGGCGTGCTGTCAATCAAACAATTTTTAACAGTATCAATAAAGGACTCATACTTGGCATTGGGTTCAGAGTTAACAAATTCGCCTGATAAGAATGTCGAGAACTTCTTTACTAGATCGGTAGTGAATTTACCCCAATCAGTACGGAGTGTTTTAACTTTAAAAGACTTTTTATGGTATAAGTTTTTATCTAAGTTAATAGTGAAAAATATCGGAAGATGATCAGAGCCAAGGGGATCGTCAAAGACTTCTAGATTATTGACTTTGTCAGCTATATCATAAGTAGAGAAAATGAGATCAATATTGGAATGATTGTTAGATGGATTAATACGAGTGGCTGTATCACGGTTATTTAAAAAAAGTTCGTGATCATCTACGCAATTTGCGAGCTTTGCACCATTACTATTAGTATTGCGACAGTTCCAGCTTATATTGTGTGAGTTAAAGTCGCCTACAACCAGATTCGGGACAGTTCCATCAAGATGAGAAAATATTGAATTCCACTGGACCTGTGATAAATAACCCCTGGCTATATAACAAACAGTAATATCAATCACAGGTGCAATGTCGGTTAAACGAATCTTACATAATTCGACTTTATCATCCGGAGAATCTAAAGTAATGACTTTGAATGCAATGTTCTTACGTATCATGATTAAGATGCCTCCTCCTTTTGAGTCATCGCGGTTTTTTTGATACTGCATTGAAACAATACAACGTGCCGTTTCGGAGAAATCATCATCAACTTTATTTTTCTATATTGCCCATAAAAGAAGTACATACAGTATTGAGCAGCATTTTTTCTATTACTAACACAATGATGTACGGCGCACAAAAAGAAACAAAGATTGGTAACTGTTGGTTTGAACAGGATGGTGCATCCGCGCACAACGCCCCAATCGTGAAAGAATACCTATCGGATAAATGTCCTGGTGAATGGCAAATACAGATTACCTTATGCTTCTAACCAATATTGCTAAAAATAGAGAGAAGAATTAAAAATCGAATAATATACAAGCTGTTCCATTTAAAAATGCAATTTTGTTGTGTGGCAATGGCAATACTTCCCATTGGCCATTACTCTTTAGAAACCACATTGGAAGCGATTTTTTCTGTAAGATTTATTAATAAATTTAAGTTGCTTCAAATTACAATAAGGAATACACGATCGGGGGGATATGGGGGTACCTACCCTCCAGTTAATAACCCCTAGTCAAAAGAAGTGGTAGGTTTTGGACATTATTATTTATAAACAATATTTGAAGCGAGTTTGGATCTAATATTTATGAACAATTTGAAGTGGTTTAAATTATAAGAACTGGAGGGGGAGTAACTCCCAGTCAATACCCCCCAGTCAAAAAAAGGAGTAGGTTTGGAACATTATTCTTTATAAGCAACATTTGAAGCGATTTTCGCTATAATATTATAAAAATTTTCTTTTAAATATTGAATATGAGAACCTTCAAATGTGGTATTTCAAATTAAGAGCCATATCCCTAAAACCCTACGGGGCTGTTACAGTGCCTCCTCCAGGCAAAGAAATATTGGGACATTACCTATTTCTTGCAAACTACTTTTAAGCAACTGTTATCTTAGTCTCACTGTTACATTACTACTGTTTTGAATTAGGGGACCTGTATCTCCCCTCCCCTGCCCCGTTCACCTACATATTTGAAGTGTCATGCTTACTTTCACTAGTAATAAAAAAATGTCGGTTTAAAAAATAGAAATTTATAAAAATTTAGGAAACATTTTTGGAATAAAGCTTTCAATGCTAAATAAGAAACAGAAAATGCGTATATTTGGATTGGAAATCGTGCGAGGCGAGAAGCGCTTGTAAAATGCGCGAAGGAGGGGGGTCGACCTATTTCCCTTAACGGAAGGTTGCACCGCGCCGATACAAAAGCTGTATGTCATCGTTTTATGGGATGGGGGGGGGGGGGGGGGCACAAGCAAGTACCGACTACCATGTCTGTCCGAACTGGGACTGATGGTGGATAAGACGTTCACGGTGCGCAAATCGATATCGAAGAAAGTTTACAATTGGTAAGACAGATTCCCAAGTATAATTTATTCTTATATTCTGTGGTTTTTAAAGCTCGATCACATGTATAATTAAAATTAAAATAATTCAAATTATTACTGGCTAAATAGACAGTGAAAGACCCTAAAGGTTTTGTGTAAAACTTTTTTTGATATCTTGTATATTTTCCGCGGTAATCAACCGTTTCCTTGACTTGTCATCGACGAATCATACTGAATACTAATGCGCAAAAATTCCACATTATCTATGACTTATGTAGCGAATTTTCTTTGGGCGAATTTCCTTAATTCAAGATATTCCGGGGGCATGTTTTAGTAATTGACCAGGATGAATGCATCGAATTCATGGGTGAATAGAATCGCATCAAGAGATGCCAACAGCTTCAAACACTAACACATACAATACATACGTATTTTAAAATCGAGAGATCTCGAGAGAGTACTCCAGCATATTATCAACTCTGAATCTCTTTGAGCTCCCGACAATTTTTTCTACTCTTTAGATACGCTACTACAGAAAACATAAAACTAGCCTCTAACCCTCTTGAGCTTTTTTGGCCATTTAATAAATAATAAATTCTTAGGTTATTTTTCATAGTTAATTAAAGAATAAAAATTTAATACTGCTTAAAATTTGTTTTATGGTTTGGTGAAATATTGATTAAAACATTTTCTTTATTTTTTATAATTTAATTAATTATTAAATTAATCCCTTGATCAAAATTTAAAAATATATAATTGGGTTTACTACTATTCTTAGTTCTTGGCACAAAACAGACAAAAAGTATTACATAGAGCGTAGCGTTAGACCCTACCCGATGGTCATTTTTATTTTCTCGGAATCAAAACCTGGACCCACTGAAGTTTTTTTGAAACGACAAGCACAAACAATTAGGGAACCACTATTTTGTCGCTTAGAAGAAGTGGAGTTGTAATTGAAGGCTGTTAATTTAACAGACTTCGTAAGGTGACAATACAATCTGCGCATGCGCGCATCTAATTTTTACTATATGCGATATGCTTGTCTTTACTAGAAGCATCTGTGGTTAAAATTTCAAAAAAATCTCTATTTTCTTGGCTCGGGCGCTAGAGTTGTAAGCTGGAGAGGGGTGCACTGTATTAAGAGCGAACGGCAATTTTACCGGACACTTCTTTGTGTGGTGATATATAAAAACTCGGAACAAAATAACATTTTTTAACAATTCCCAGACATGCCTAAGATAAGTAGATGAGTTTTCGTGTCAAACGCTGGATTGACCCGAATATTTTTGTGTTGTTTTTCGCCGCTTAAACCGATCGATAATAATTGGCGAAGGAGTACTGTCGAACCTTCGGGGTACCCCAAAAAAACATTTCGCGTGAATGTGAAAGGAATGCAAAGTGCTATTATAATACATAATTAATTGCGTAATAATGCACGTTGAAAGGCAGTAAATGGCATGCACAAACCAAATCACTGTTTTGCAAGAGAAATGAAATAAACGAATCTTACAGTAAAGCCACGAGATTTACTAATAACTATAATCATAAGTTATGTCGTTTCGTAGTCAGCCTGTAATCTCTTCTTTTATTTTGAATAGTTATTTAGAAAACATTTTTTTTTCATCTCAAAACAATTGATATATAAAATTCCATAATAAGTTTACCCACGAACCGCCCGAGGCGATACATAGTAAAACAGATTTAGAACTGCCTAAGATTTATGGATAAGAAAAATATTTAAATCAGGTACTGTACTGGTCAAAGTGGTCGCGATATGAAAGATGAATATAATATACGGGAATGTGCGGTCTGATCTCTGTGATCAAGTGTACATCGTAGGCGGCCTGCTTGATGTGCCCAGGGACACAACATGGCTTCTTGAGTAGCCAATATGGCCGACTACCCATTGTTATATATCCAAACTTACGATGGCATAATAAATACAATCGATTATTTATGATATATATACCTATCTAACTGTATTCCAAATCGTAGAAATTGACCTTCATCGGGTTATGGGTAGGTAAACCATGCAGATTTTTAGTGTAAAATGTTACAATTCTTGTTTTACATCAACAAAGCAAAAAATTCAGTTTACCCCATACAATTATATACATTATGCACTGATATAGATTCCGGTATTTCAATGTGACGAGGAGAGATTTGTTGTTTCTTCAACAAATTATGGATTTCATTTTTTCGTTCTTCACTTGGCCAGCATACCACGTGGACGTACCACGTAATGTTTTACAAGAACCCACAATTGAACTCGTTTTATATGCCTACAGGCAAAGCATATTTAGCTCGCAAGGAAAAAAGTAACATTTCCCATTTGACAGAAAAATTCTACCAGCATGTTCAAGGAAAATCTAGACCGGCATCCGATATTTGATAATTCGGAAAATATGCGTCTGCGAAGTGTACATTTTTAAGTAAAACATGCCCCCCTTCCAACCAAAATCGGTGTATTTTTGCGTTTTTTCCAAAAACTATTTCCTTACGAGTTATTCACTCTGTTTCGTTTTCGTTGTGCAACCTCGTATGTGATTCTGTAGAGTTTCTAGATCCATGGTGTTCTTCGGTTGTTTTAATTATATGAATTTGCTACTGTTTCATGAAAATCCTCCATTGGAATTCTGCAGAACTTGGACCTTGTCCATATATACGTGTCGTGAGGACCCCTAAAGTCATGTAGTTCTGCAAGTACTTCGGTGTGTAGTTATCGTGGGCATCATCATAATTGTTTACGATAAACGCTTAAAAAAAGAAGAAAGATGGGATAAAGTTTAATATAAAATTTAATATAAACGACAATTATTGTTAGTCTGATCTCTCACTTCCATCTGTCCGCTGGTCAAGTATCAATGAGGTCTTCACTTTGAAGGGCAGAATTATTTTCCCTTCTTCGCACCTTTTTCTGCAGCTTGTCTGCTCGCTTCTTGGAGACGCATGAGATAAGCTCTTCTCTTTGCCAATGGGGTACTATTAAACCATTTGAGATACTTCGTCCATAATTTATCAATTATTGGTGGCGGTTCGTCTAAAAGAACCTCCACGAATTCGTGGGCGTCCAACGGTTTATACTGCAACTGCGCTATACGAATTGGATTCAAAATTTTTTCGATCAGTGCTTTGATGGCAGGTAACGGATATGTTCGCGTAACTAGTGCAAGCTCCGACAGGTTCATATTGCGATCGACACCATGATATGCCATCAGCAGCTGCCGCCAATACAAATAAAGGCTGCCGTAGTCCGTCCGCGGAATTAAAATTATCTAAAAAAAGCGCAAATGAAAAAAATGTAAGTAAACGAAGAGGTTTCTTGCCCGTTCGTAGGCTTTCTTCAGTTGAGGCTTCGCGGTGAATGGTTGATTGGTAATCCCCAAGACCAACACTTTATCGTTGGGAGTTATGGGCTTTATGATTCCCTTCATTAGGACGCCTCCCAATTTCTTGGGATCTTCGGCGACTTCATCCGGGGGAATTTTTTTATAAAAAGGTTTTTCGGCACCATCAAAAAATATTATCGACGGCTGTAGAAGGCGTGACAGTTTATTAATGAGATGTACCAGCATGGTGATGTCCTACAAAAGGAGTGGCGGTTAAAAGATACCGTTTTTATTGTCTACCTTCTTTTCTCTATATTTTCCCACCAATACTTTGGATGAGAGGTCAAATAGTACACACTGTGTCTCGTTAAAGATTGCGTTTGCAAGTAAATGCTTCCCGCTTTGGCAGTGTCCCGCAATTAGAACAGATTTCGGTTTCTTCATAGACGCAACTCCCATCGGTAGGATGCAATTCAACATTACAGCGTTTCGTACGTCTCCCAGTGTTTGAGGGGGATCAAAACCCGCCTTGCGGGCCTCCCAACTTCCATAACTGTAATCGCCTAGAAAATCGCTTAATTTGGCGCTCGGATAAGTGTGAATTATTCCGTTGTCAACTAATTCTTGGAATAAATCTTCAATCGAACGATGACCCGTGGGGTCTTTAGGAACCTTCTTCTTCCTCTTCTTTTCCTTCTTCCGTTTTTGCCTCTTGCCACCATCCTTTTGAAGAGCAATGTTCAGTAATTCCAATTCAATTCTATGAGCATGGTGGTAGTTTTGCATGAGAAATGTGAAGCTTACCTCATAAGCTCGTCAACTTGTCGACGAATTTCGAGTTGTAATTCATAACATCCTTCGTCGCGAATTATGTCGAGGTACGGCTTTGGCGAGTCCTCTCTATTATCCCATAATTCCTCCTCCTCTTTAAAACCTAACTTAAACTCCTCAGCGGCGAAATCTGGAAATCTAATTTCGATCTCTCCTCTTTTCTCGCGCTTTTTTGCCGCGTCAGCTTCCTTCTTCAACCGCTCCTTCTCTTTTTTCTTCCGCTCTTTTTCGGCTTTTTTCGCCGCGTCTCTTTTCGCTTTTTCCGCCTTAAGGTCAACAACTCTGTTGCGCGTTTCCAGCCATTCGGTTGTGGTTATGGTTTCACCACGAACAATTAATATGGAACCTCCCATATCTTCCGTAGGGTAATAATCAAAGTTGAGGCAGTCGTCGTACCATTTATGAAACCACACGCGAATTTCATCAGTTATGTCTTCCATTAGACGAGGACCTATAACTCGAAGAATCCGCGCCCTTTCGTCGATGCTCGCTTGAACGTACTCGCGAAATCGTTGATACCTGATTTTCCTACGGGATTCTGCATTTTTTTCCATTAATATCTTTTCGCTAATCGGCTTCCAGCTAGGGTCCGTCATTCCTAATTGTCGACGTTTATAAATTTCACACGCGACATTACCTACCTATCAAAAGTCTTCGGCGTGTTTCAACGATACCAAGATCTCTTCTGACTATATATCCCCTCCACACTCTTTGAATGCATATGGCAGCATCTGTTCTGGTTTCAATCGGGGCATCTTCTTTGTATACCCTCATGGCGATTTGAAAACGAATTTTACGTTGGACGTCCAAGTCATTATAATATATTCGACCTTGTCTCGCCCTTTCGTGATTTTGCAATAACTTCGCCGCTTCGGTAACCCTTCGTTGCCGTTCCATTTCGGCGATTTGTTCTGGGGTTAATATTATAACAGGAGGCCGAAATTTTACTTCCGAAACACTGCCGGGGTAAAGATCATTGGCGACGTACTGGTTAACTTTTGGAAGCTTACACTTTCTTCTTAAGTTTTTTATGGTCACCTTCTTCTTCCTCTTCGTCTTCGTCAGGTGTTTGCGTGTTCGCGTCAATTACTTCGTCGGGAGGGGGCGCAGGAGGTACATATATCGTTTCTCCATTCTCTAGCAATAGTTAACATCACTGGTTAACGTGAGATCTACCGGTTTACCTTAATCGCGGTCCATAAGTCTTCCATATGCAATGACCTTTCACACATTAACCTAGGATCCATTATCTCAACGTCGTGGGGAATTAGCTTACACTCCAGGATGTTTCCATCTACGTATATGTATTCAGAAAAGTCTAACTGAACAAGTGTTTCCTTCAATTCGTTTAGTCGCTTTACTGAAGCATCCACCAGCTTACCAATGGTTAAGCGTCGTTGCGCCTATCATTGAGCGTAATTAGCGTTCATTACAATACGGAAAGATATTTACTGTGGTAAGCATATCAAAACAACCGCAAAGATTCTGAACTATTAAGCTGTACTGCGTGAAAAGACCGCCTATGAAAAATTTGGCTATGTTTCGATCCGTTATGGGGCTGCTGCAGGATTTTTCCAAAACGGCATCCCTTATCCGTAAATCCTTGAGCTGTTTTTTTGTGGTAATCCACCAGGTATTGTAAAATTCGTCCGACATTAGTTTGTGTTCACTAAAATTTTTGGTTTCAAAAAGAAAATTGGTAACTGTCAATTTCTAAAACTCATAAATTAATTTATAATCGTTGCTGTGGATACCGTTCTTAAATCTTTTAGTATCGCGACAGTATCGGTACAGAGTGATTCAGAAGGCGTATACAGGATGATTCGCAATCATAGATCGATTAGCCATAGTAATCGTTCATGCCGTCGGCGTCGACTTGAAGTTCTTTTTGCTGCCAAATTCTGATTTGAGCTAAAATAGTTCCAATGTTGCCTGACTTTCGCTTAGTTGTACCACAGATTAACTACAACTAATCTGTGGTTGTACTTTTCACGGCCGCGTTTCATTTGAAGTAAAATTATAGTTTTTAAGCTAATTCGGTCTGACTTATTACCTTGTATCCATTTGGAGGGGTGCAATTTTTGAACCCCAACAAATATTTTTGTTTATTTTGATTGATCATGTTTAAAAGTTTTACAAGAAACTTTTTAACGCGCATAAAAATGCCACCACCCCTCGCGATTTGAAATTACGAAATTTTGAAGCAAATGCGGTCTTACTTTCTACTTCTGAGTAACTTTTGTGCTACGTCAAATAGTTTTGTTTCTTTTGTTGATTGTTTAAGTGTATACATTACTTACAGAGGTCTACAAATATGCAACCGAATTTTTTAGTTAGAAGTTAGATGTTTATTGTGAGAAAACCGTACAAGTTATTTTATTCAAAGTCCATTGCTAGCTATAGGTACAGTTTTCCCATTTCTCATGCAATTTGTGGATGCCTCACTAAACAATTCTTCATTTTACAATGAGTCATTTTCCCACATTTTCGTAGAAAGTCAAACGTTGCTCGGCCAGTGGATGGTCTATCGATGCAAACAAATGATAAATAATCAAATGATACCAGATTTGGTGATTAAGCCTAAAGTTTAGTTAAATGTTCGAAAAATCCTCCCCCTTTAACATTTGATAGGCATTTTATATTACATTTTGGGAACTGGTCTCTTCCCCCTATTTCGAATCCGCTGAGGCCGAAAACGCATATGACCGTAGCGAAATTTCAACCCGAAGTGGTATATTAAAAATGCCCGCGCTTTTTTCCTTATTGAACGCTACAGATGGCTCTCAGTGACGTAGAAACACCACCAGTATGACTAAATACACTGTAACGTGGTCAAGGACGCAGAGTAAACGGGGCACAAAATAAGTCAGGGAAGCAAGGAACAAATAGCCCTAACCACGGCTGCGGCTGCTCATGGAGAGACTAGGCGGGTAATAGATCAAATTTAAGGCGCCACTAATTTTTATTTTTCCCAGTTAGGGATCCGTGCTCCAAAATTAGAAATTAGCCCTCCGATGGTCGAGGAAATTAGGGCTCAAAAGAAGGGGAGAAATACGACAATTACAGGAAGCATAACATATTTAATTTCGCCTGGGACGTAAAACAAACTATAGGTATAACAAAATTGTGACTCAAAAAAAATGATAATAAAAGCAAACTATTTGCGTTAGGGTTTTTTTTGAGGGGAAAAGAATAATCTAGGGGAGGAAGAAGGGATGGGGGCTAGGTAGGAATTATGGTATAAAGGGTAACACTCAATGAAAATATAGATAATTACCAAACTACTAAGATACTGGGTTACTGCTTATTGTGAGATCTCACATTACATACGGGCAGTGGGGTTACCTTTCTTGATTTTTAATTTATTTATGTATTTATTTACTTGGAGTGATTGGGGGGGGGGGCGAAGCAAAAGGGGAAATATAACAAACAATTTGCGAACTCAATACAATACTTGCAGTTTCTATTCGCGGAGTCCAGCAGGCGACGTTAAGGGTAGTTATATAGAGAAAAGGGGACGGTAAAGAGCAAGGGGAAAATAGGATTAAGAATAGAGGAACGAAACTTAAGCGGTAGGGGAAATACTGAATAGAAAAGGAACAATGAATTAGGGGAACGGAAACGGGGTAAACGGCGTCTTCGTGTCTTCAGATCCGGCTGATGGTGTCGTTTAGGGGCTGCTTACATGAAGGTAGTAGGTAGACGCCGTACAGTAATTAAATTACAGAAAAGAAGGCCCTAAAAGGGGAACGAAAGATAATGACACGCAAAACGACAAACAAACCAAAAAAAAATACTCACAAGGTGGTGGAGGCCTTAAGGAAGAGTCATCCGGTGTGCGACGAACTACAGGGAGTTAAATACAATTCTACAAAAAAAAATACAGGATGTACAACAAAAATTACACAAGGGGGTACTTACAAACGATGAAACGGAAACGCACACCGAAAGATTGTAATCGTAGACCAATACGGCGTGTTTTACGAGATCGCTAAATCCCCAAAATATGGGCGGCTCGATAATCGATATAATAAAAACTTCTCCGAGCTTCTGGAGATCTCAATAAAAAGAGGCTAAATCCCAATTAAGCTTGGATAAAAAATTTGGAAAACTTTTGCACCTCATGCACGCACAGCAAAAACGATAAGTATTAGAATGGCCTCCGGAAATAATAAAAAGGAAGACGATCACGCAATCAAGGACGAAATTTGGGGAAAAATCAAAAAGTAACGGACACTAAGCGGAAATAACAAAAAGGCGGGAAAATAAACGTAAAGCAGGAAAAATTAATACAATACACAAACGATAGATGACGCTACAGAGGAAACCAAAGAAGCGACACAGAACGTAGAAAGCAGGTGAAAGATAAATGAGTAGAAAATCATAAGGAAAAGATTAAAGAGCCAAAAGAAATAGGACGAGGGTAAAAACAGCATCACAGATACACAAAAAAATATACGGCGAATTCCAAACGTAACTTACAGTCCTAAAAGAAATAAAATGAATAGGTACTATAGAATGGTACGCCACTGGTATACAACCACCAACGAAACCCAAACAAAAATCCCTAATTCTAAAACTAAATATAAATCCTAACCTAAAATAAAATCAAAATAAAACTTATAAAGGGGTTTCGAAGGCGACAAGACTAACGACAAACTGAACGAAAAAAAAGGAACGTAACAACACGTTTTCAAGCAAGATTTCGCTTTGGTAACAGGCATTTTCGGACTGAGAGGGGTCGAAAGAAGGGGAAAAGACTGATTGTCAAAAAGTAATATGAAATGCTCCTTAAATTTCGATTTTTCGAAGTATTTAGGTACTAGCCCAACTCTCCCATTCCTTGGTGGGTTGGTGGCACGTTGCACCAAGAAACTTATTGCAAGCTTTTTTGACGAATTGGTTCAATTCGATTAGGTTGTCGATAACGGTCCCTAGTAATGTTGTACCGGGTTTTAGGAGTTCATACCAAATGATACCACGCGTACGCTAATCCCAAAAGATATGTAGCATCGCTGGAAATGGTTTGTTGGGCTACATTTAATTGCTCTGCAAGTTGGTGTTGTGATCGACTATATGATCTACATCCAGCAATGCAGGTGGTATAGATTCCAGAAATTTCGCGCCTTGCGTGAATATCTATCATAACTTCATTGACGACATAATGTACCACATTTTTTGCTGTTCATCAGAACTGTAAGGCGTTCAAAAAGAGACATGTGTTGTGATTAGTATAAGGGCGTCAATTTTGGGACTTTTGGGGAACCGCTACCACCATATGACCATATTTGATACTTTTGGGTTTGCACCATGCATGCCGATGTCGAGACACTGTTCTTCATTCAGTTGTTTTTGCGCATTCATTGTGCTGTTAGAAGTTGTAATTATACTATACGTACCTACTGTTGGATAATTGATTTACGGTATACCTAAGGATTAAACCTTTTTCTGGTATTTTATTTGAGAAAATTCAATACTTACATATATTTTACATGCACTTCAAACAAATATAGCTGCAGAATAGGGAACTTGAAAATTGTTTCATTGAAACACGTTATTTTGAGACAGAGAGAAAACTATATCAAACTATTCAGCATTGATCTTGAAAACAAGGCTTTCGAATACCAAATTGAAAATATGTTGCAATAATTAAACCTTTCAGCATTGAAAGATTTTTAAGCGGTTTTACGTATACGCATTCTATTGATTTTGTGGTCACTGGAAAACAGTTTTTCAGCCAACTTTTGTAAAATCATGTCTGCATTAGTGAATTTTGAATGTATTATATGGGTTTAGTATAATTTTTACTTCGATAATTCAACTACCTATCTGCCTTACCCCCTAAATACCTTCAGCTAACAGTTACCTATAAAGATGCAAGCCGCGTACAGCCTCCACGTAGATTATATTCAAACTACAATGCGCCCGAAGGCATTTAGTTAAACCCCGCATTAACCCTTTATCCAGACATTTATCAATTACAACCCCTCGTATATTCCGCGCTGCACGTACGGTTTTGTCCCTAAAGGACCACTGAAATATGGTTTCAAAGCATGACGATTTCGTGTATATATCAGGTAGCGTTTAGTTAGATAATGTATCTAACCCCTTTATGCCGTACGCATATTTTTCCGTTGTGTACCGTACGCACATTGAATACGTTGAGCACGCATCAGAAGGAAAAACTGCGATTCAAAGTCGTGAGCCAGGGGCGTAACCGGAGGATCCGCCTCGCGCGGACCGGGGCCCCCTCCCTCACAAGCGCATATACACTAAAGTTCAGATATCAAACTCACCCTGTGATTAGCGTAATAAATAGACACTTAACTGAACCGGCGCCGACTGTCCTGACCGCCTAATCACAGGTCAAACGTTCAAAATTATACAGACTTCATCTGACCTAGCGCCAAAGTGAGGGTGGTCAGACAATGTTAACCTTTCGTTTTCCTCATCTTTTTCACAAAGTTATATCCTCTTCTCCTTGTTCCGCGTGCAGAATTTACGTTAACGCCGTTTTCGTTTGATGGTAGGTGCTCTTTTGCGGTATGGGTCATTTGTATCGCTAAAACGTGTTATTAATATTGGAGCAAGATTATGAGTGTGTGTGTTTTAAGAATTTTTTAGCCCAGTTTAGTGGGAGTTTAGCGTTATAGTAATTATCTATTAAAATTATATTACAACGTTTCATTAGGAAGGTGCAAACCGTTTATTATTAAACCTTTCGAGCCGTGCATGTCGGTATGAGGTTTGGTTTAAATGTCAACTTTTCCTAATTTATAATTATAACGCACGAGTGAGATTCTTATATTATTTATTACTCCAGTTTGTTTTGAGTGAAGGTGGCAATTTAGCCGTGAGATCCCTTGTGAGAAAGTGTATGGGTAAATAGTTCTTTGTTAAAAAGATATATGTTAATTTCTTATGGAAATAGGAGGTTTTTCCACGAAAAGATATACCTGCTCAATGAACTGTGGAATACCATTGTAATAATCGGAAACCAATTTCGAAAAAAAATTCAAAGGGCTGTAACTTTTTAACTAGTAGCCCAATCTTGGAACTGTTTGAAATTATGGATTCTACAGGCACCATTCTATAAGGAAATTTTTTTCCGGGTCGATCTGAGACAATTTGTTTTTCGGGCCTCAAAAAAAGGCAGTGTATAACCTTCCTTTTTTACCAAAAATCGACTACATCAAAATTTCTCGAGAAAACACTTTTTCTTATTAATTTGGGTGCGTAGAATCCAAATCAATTTGTACTTTTTCGATCAGACTTCTCAATCAAAAGTTATAGACTAGAAACCAATTTCGAAAAAAAATTCAAAGGACTGTAACTTTTGAACTAGTAGCCCAATCTTGGAACTGTTTGAAATTATGGATTCTACAGGCACCATTCTATAAGAAAATTTTTTTTCCGGGTCGATCTGAGACAATTTTTTGTTCGAGGCTTGTTACAAAAGCGAAAAGCGGACTGTAGTTTTGATTAATCTTTCAGTGATAAAATAATAAAAAAATGACTTACCCCCAAATATTTTGTCTTTGATGATCTGTACACAAATTAAAGGATCGGAAAGAAAAGATTTGTGTGAAATTGACGTATAAATAAACGTATAACAATAATTAATACAAAATAAAACTGAAATTGATGCAGTTGGCGTGTGTAGCGTTGAACGAATATTCGGCAAGTGAGTTTTAAAACTGCACTCTGCGCTGCACCTAGAGATAATAAAATAGGCAAAGCGATAAAATAAATTTTAAATTTTATATTTAACAAGGCTCAAAAAAAAGCAGTGTATAACCTTCCTTTTTTTACCAAAAATCGACTACACCAAAATTTCTCGGGAAAACACTTTTTATTATTAATTTGGGTGCGTAGAATCCAAATCAATTCGTACTTTTTCGATCAGACTTCTCAATCAAAAGTTATAGACTACAAACTAGTGATTTTAAATTACACGTTTTTTTTTGAGTGCGTAATATTACGTGTAAAATTACCAATTGTTTATGTATTTTATGTAATTTATGTAACTTATAATTTTTTTTTAAAAAACCTAAATCTTACAATAAAATTACCAGTAATTTATGTTTTTATATGTAATTTACAAATATTTTTGTAAAATTACCTGTCATTTATGTTTTTTATGTTTTTTTTCAATATTGTATAAACCTTTTTGAATTTTGTGAGTCTTTGAAAATAAAAACACTTCTTAAATTATATATTTTGGTGTATTAAATAAAATACCCAAGCAGTAGGTATTTCGCCATCACGCGTCGTTTGGAAGAAGAAGCTTCAGATCGCGAATTAGAGGCTGTATCATTTTCATTACACCAAACTAAATTCAATGGTGAATCGTTTACGTTGGTAGTACCGTTGATGGTCTGTGGTAGTACCAATCAAAATGTATCAAATAGGTATTACATTTATGTAACTTACAAAAATTACGGTTTTTTTAAATTAAAAACGTAAGTTACGTAAGTTTCATAAAAGACATAAATTACATTAAAAAAACCGGCCTCTTGTAGAGTTACGCGTAATATAACCGTTTTTTATGTAACTTACAAATCGTTATTTTACAATCCACATCACTAAATAATCCCTATCATAAGAATCTGTTATGTTGCGTTATGATACGAAACTATCATAGATAGTGGTTAAAAGTGTATGTCCGCGGGGACATCTAGTTTTTAAAGGAAGTGGTCGAAAATACTGTAGAATAATGTAATAATGGACTCGGCTCAGTTCGTCGTTGAACACCCTGTATATCTATGATATTCGACTATTAGAGTATAATCAGAATGACATTAAAATTTCCGAAAGTCCAATGACCAATTTTAGTTTTTTTGAATTTACTTAGAACCTATTCGACATTTTGAATTTCCATATAATAAGGAAATTTTAAATAAGCATCTAAAACTGCAAGCAAAACATTGTCCATTTAACCAATTCTCTATCTTTAATAATAAGAAAGTTACCCATGCAATCCCACCCGATCTGGGACACACTGTATACCGATCTTTTGGAAGACTAACCGTTCCGCCGTTAATTAGAGCGCACCAAAGAAAAACATATTCGCATTATATACTAAAGACTAGGCGCGCACTGTGATTTTTTGTCGTGCGAAGTATGGTACGAAGATAAAGATGCAACACCCTCTATTTACCCAATACCGCTTCATGTTTTTATTTCGAAAGCGAAGGACGAGATCGATTATAGCGCCCATTTCTTGGTGTATAAAGTACTTAACCCTGGACGAATTGACCTGTCCCAAAAAAACCTGAGGAAACCCCAAAAAGCACTGAAGTAAAAGAGAAGAGTTTGCTAGTCAACGTGTTCGGCTACAGAGGAAGGACTGAACCGTCGATAAACCGTCTGAGGTACATTAATTACAAGAAAGCAACCTTTACGACCTCATCAAAAATATCTGCGCTACCACCATTAGCTGCTGCTGCCACACAGCACTTTTCTAAGGTGTATCAGCAAGTACAACAATGGCTGGGAGTTGACAATGATGCCGAAGATTGGGGTTGGAAATAAGCAACAAATTGCCTGGAACCGACAATCTCTTTGATGTCATCATGAGATACGTGTTTAGAGATGTGGAAAAAATGTAGCTGCAAAAAAGGAGGCCTCTATTGCACCAATCTGTGCATTAACGGAGGGGTCCTTTGCGACAACGTGACAATCGAGACATGCCTCTCAAATACCATTAAGAACTGGGCTTTGCATTCTCCCCGGTTGTTGAAACTATTGCAGAAAGTGCGTGGATAAGGAGGACCAGGGAGTGTAATACTTATTTTCCCAAAAAAACAAACGACATCACACACATGGAGCATAAATTTGCCTGCCTGAAGTAAATGAAACCTGGCCCGCGGGCCTTGTACGTGAAATGCTCTAGAAATGTAAGTGTACCAGTAAAGGAGAATTTACCGCGGGTTCAGGTTTCATTTGACAGCGGTTAGTAGTTAGTATGAATGTACAAGCTTACGCGAATTTTCTGTTCAATACAGACCCCTCCGCCGCCTGAAAAAATACGGGGAATGGGAATAGATCAGCTGTATTACTATTTTAGTAATAACTGCATTTTATTGGTTTGTTTTCATCTTTTCATCAGAAGCACTGAAACTACTTATGGTTGTTGAATTTGCAAAAGTAAAGCAAAAACACCAATAAACCACAACAATATATTACAACCTCGATTACGAACGCGTTTCGACATCATCAGCTAACAACTGGTTGTTCGCTGATGATGACAGCCTTATATTATTGTGGATTATTAGTGTTTTATTTAATTTTTTCAATTACTTTCCCTATATTATTCATTATTGATGTAGTGCCTGGGCCCTAGAGTATACTGGGTCCGAGCATATGTTGGTTTTTGACGCGCTCTAGCGGTGGAATGGTTATAGCCTAACCAAAAAAGTGATACATGAAAAATACTGGAAATGTTGTCTACTTTAATTTTGTATAAAATAGGCTCGTCAAAAAATGCTTCCTTTGTGAGATATCAACCAAAAACTGAGAAAAGAGCTAACATTTTCACAAAAAGTACAAAAATTTTGATAAGGGACAAGAGAGAAGGGTAGTAGTTGGTAGTAGACAGTTCCTTTCGTTGAGACCGAGGTTGAAACCTTTTAATTAGAGTACTATGTAAGATAAAATCAATCAAGGAATCGGAGAAGACAGTTATACTTTGTATAGAAACGAATTACTGAGACCTTTTATTATAATCCCATGAAGGGTAGAACGCGTGTTTACCCTCCTCCCCTAATTTTGAAAAGTTTTCCCAAAGGTATAGGAGTACCTTGTTTGGTTTGCACACTGTATGTATTATTCCGTTTTCGTATTTTTCCAAATTATTCCATCTTTTTGGATTTTACTGGATGTAATTTTTGTTTCTTCAGGTCCATGGGTTTTATCGAGGCCTACGATACTTACAATATCGTAGGCCTCGGTTTTATACATTATGTTGTTATAGTTAGAGGAGGGTTGGTAGACCTCCAATTTGGCGAACCCTTTCCGATTGTTAGCTTGTGATATCAAATAAATATCATTTTAGATCGGACGGGAGGGGGGGGGGCATTTTTTTTTAATTTGTAGGGCTGGAGGCAGAGTGACAACGTGTCCTCTTAATGTGTTTCAAAAAACACAGTCACAACTAAAGGGTACAAGTAATAATATTTTTTAATAGGACACCCTGCATTTTATTTAATGTTCATACGTTTTTGAATTCAAAAGTATACAGTGTTAAAGGTTAAACCATTGTTGAGTTATTAAACAGTTGTAGTTATGCCACTTAGTGACTTTACTGGTAATAGTTTTCCAAAAGGCAAGTAATCATAACCATCATTTTAATTGGTTAATAACTCAACAATGGTTTAAACTAGAGGTATCATTGCGTACATTTTTGAATTCAGATAGAAAAATGGGCATTGCGAGAGATAAAAAATACGGGGTGTTTTATTAAAGAATATATATTAATTTTTGTACCCTTTAGCCGTGGTACGCTGTATAGGTAATCTTTTTCGAAATCTTATAGGAATGGCCAGTCTTCCATTCTGCCGGCTACTCCGAATTAGGTTTTCTGCAGTTTTCCTAATTCGTAAGGTAAATACCGGAGTAGTATAGAACTATAACAACTTAAGACCTTCTGCAGAGGCACCTCTAAAAAACATTATGCGGATCACTCTGTAATTGGGCGCAAGCCTGTTGAGAGCCCAGAACAAGAGAGGGATAATAAATAAATATAAATTCGCTTAGGAATCTTCATGAAAAACGAAAATGCGCTACTATTTGTGTTCATCCCAGAGTGTGAAGCTTATTATGTCGGTACACGTGGATCTCCTTTTAGTGCCCCCCTCCACCTCATAGCAATTCTTAAAGAAGTGGCGAAAGGTGGAAAATTAAACCGTGGTTTTTGAAATACTGACTTCGAGCTTATTTCGTTCAAGTTCGCATCCCTAACACGTAAACTGAAAAATAATTACATGGTCTAATTGATAACCAGCAAATGCAAGATATTCGTTGGGAGTGCATCCACAGAATGATAAATTTTGGCTAATCACCTTTATTTAGTGAAGCTGTGTCGAAAAGAACCAAATTTCATGCACTGATGTAATGTTAAAATCGTTATTTACGCACCAATCCTTTTGGAATAACGGTTAAATGGATAAGTGTGATGTTCAAAAACTGGGTCTTATTCCAATCATTTTCTGATTTGCTTATTGCAATCCTGAGTAATAATTTCATATGCGTCTATAACGTCGCTGCGTAGATTGAATTAAACTGTAGTATAATTAAGTCATAATAACAGTTTACTTTTTGAGGCAATACTAAAGACATTTAAGCCAATAAGTACCGAGCGACGTTCATTTAGGTAGTGTATCATGGCTTTTTTTCAAATTTGATAAGCATAGAACCGTAGATGATCGCGTGTATACACGTTTGCCTCGGGCACCGATTCGAGCCCCCTTCATTAGGCCTTCGCCCTCGCCGCCCGCCGAGCATTACCATATCTAATTATACACGTGGACCAAGACCGAACGCGCGTTAACGATATTTGGATCTTCTCCTTCGAAATCGTGTTATTTTAAAAGATGAAACTGAGATATGAAATATTATAGCTATTATATGTGCGCGCATATTGCCTACTTCTTGTACGAATTTCGAAAAATTACGAGCGCCAGATAAGATCTGGAACATCGCGACGACGGAAAAAAGCTCCCTCTGTTCGCAACTAAAATACGATGACATCAAACGGAATGAGAACAGATAAAAAAGGGAATAAAGCACAAAATACGATTCGGAGATATTGTGAATGTGTCGACCATTTTGTGGCAGGAAGGGTGTGTAATGGCCGCAGGGATAAATCGATATAGTGTCGCAACAGCAGGGGGTTGCCACCGTCGCAGCAGGATCTCTCCGCGGGTTTTGGAATTCCCACTGTGTCCACCGGCTACTGAATAAACCACAAGAATCTGCGTGAGCAATCAATCAAGTGAACAAATTTACTCTTTATCGCGTTACCGGTTGAAAACCGTCCAAAGTTTTATAAATTCGTACTACGCCACTTGGGGAATTTATTTCGATTAAAATTATCGGCCTGTAAGTCACAAATATTTCCCCAATTTCAATAGTTCTACAAATACTAACCAAACAAAACGCTGTGGTAGTCTCTTTGTCTTATATAAAGAGTAAATTCGTGTTTAAGCTTTAATTTTTCTCAATACAAACTAGATTTCTAATAGGAAACATTCAAAATCTAATCTGATCGGCATTTTAATAACCCTTCAAGATCTAGATTTTCAAATGAGGGTTATGATTAAGCTCGGTAGTTGGTTCTATAATTTGATTTATGAATGTTAGGAAAACTAAGACCATAAACAAGAAATTTACCTATTTCATGAATTCATGCAAACAACAGGGCCAAAAACGGTTTGAACAAATTCGCTTGATTATATTTAAAAAAATTCCTAACTACTTAGATAAGTGGTAGTGAATTGAAAGATATTCGTACGCAATATCATAAGCTAGATCATAAGGGTATTTAATTTTTCCGAAAAAAATCGAACAAACTGCTGGTACTGGTGGCAACAAAAATCCGTGTCGAAGACGAGAACCTGCACAAACGCGAACGAATTAAACTCTCCCGAGCACCTCCCATCGAAGGCGAAGCTGGCGGAATAAATTCCCAACATATTCCTTGTACACTTAGATCTTCGGTTATTTTTCTTATCCAAAGTGTCCCATGCACTCTTTAGTTCAGCCGCTGCCCCGAAGAAATTCGATCCATTATCTGAATGAAGAACTTCTGGATATTCGCTTCTATTAATAAATCTTTTGAGCGCCATCAAACAAGCTTCCCTAGACACGTCGTTTATTAGAACTAAATGTACTGCCCTCGCCGATAAACAACTAAACAACTAAAATGATTCCATATCGTTTCTCATGCCGCCGTTTACACGAGGCCAGTAAGTAGGCCGATAGCTGGACTTCCAGTAGTTTCCTGGCCCACCTAGTAAATTAACGGTTACACGAAGCCAATTCATTGGAACCAGTCAGAATGTCCAGACGGCTTGGAACCATAGATCATCAGTGTCACGTGAGGACATAAGTAGTGATTTACTAATTATGTTACCGTATCTTGGGATGTGCCCCAGGAAGAGTTGGAAAAGAAGAAATAATAGACCAGAAAATGGATGTTGAGAAGATTTACAGCTGCTCAATTGAATTGGTTGCATAAACACTCTTTCCTTTTATACTATTCGAACAATTTCATACTCATATGTACCCCACATCTAAGGTGCCATTGTTACACACCAGTGCAGTAAACTAATCTTAAACGAGGGTGGATTGATATAAATTCTATCGCGTCGGGCACCAAAAAACGAGGTCCTGTCGTTATTTTGGAATTTAGACTTGAGCCATGTGTTCTTGCTGAAGTTTCGGTTTATTCGGATTCACCGTTCCGAGGTAAGGTAAGTAAAATTTCTCATTCCTTTCTATCTACAGATATCTTGTTTAAATATCCTTTCTTTCTTCAATTTTTCTGCAATATTGTCTCGCAAAGTCTTTATTTTTATCCCTTTCATCCATCCTTTCCAGATACATTAGCCTAGCAATTCCTCTGCTTTCTGATAGCTCCTTATTTTCATATTTCCACAACAAAGCGATCTCCCACCTGCCTTTATTCCTTTTTGCTGTGTTTTCCATCGATTTTCGAAAGTTATCTTAATAGATTTTTACCCCAAAATCTTCTATTCTTCTGTTTCTTCTTCGATTTTTCTAACATGGAAATTTTTTTCTATTTGCACGAATTCATTAGTTTCCATCATTTTTCCATACGCTATCCATTCAAGAGGGGTCTGTGCTCTGATGGGAGCTTCATCTAGACGGGTATCGGTAAGATAATTAAATGCTCATGCGGTTTCCCTATCAACATGGACAAATTGCAGTCTTCACATTCTCCTAAAGGCACATATTTACAGAAATCCGATCGTTTGAATTTTCCTCATCTGAAACTTATTAGTGGTAGTTTTTCTTCTAACTTGATAGTAGCGATCCTTGTGATTTGGTTGTACCATCATCATTATTTCTGCACCTGCCCTCTCCAGGATTCCAACGCCTTTATATCTATAACTTACCTTTTTGCATAAGATTCCTAACTTCTTCACAATCCTATTAGGGAGTATCTGGAAAAGGTCTCAAGCGCAGCGAGGATTTTTGACTGCTCTCCATGTATATAAAACATTTCCAATTCTACAAGCAGGGGCCTATTTCATAAAGCCGCTTTGCAACTTTTCACTTGTCACTTTGCAATTGCATAATTTTAAAGTCCAAAAATTATTATTTTCATCTCTTCATAAAATATTTTAGTCAACGTAGCATTTTGTGTGTTATTCATCTCTACGTTACGTATTTTGAATGTTATCACGTGTCAAAATAGCCTTTATGGACCCAAATATTATCTGAAAAACGCAAAGTGCAAAGTTGCAAAGTAATTTTATGTAATATGCCCCTGGTATAATATTTATTTATTTACATCCGCCGCCACCTTTACAACTGTAACGAGACGGCCTTTTTTCTTCTTTATAGTAAATTTTCGATCATCTTCATTAAACTATTTTTAATTATCTCTTTGGGACGACCAAATCTCGTCACCAACTTTCCCAACATTTTTGACACATTCTCGGATAGTCTCATGAGTCCTTTCACTAGATTTGTCTCTTCGCCTCTTAAGAATTTCTGCAACCTCTTGAGGTTATATGCGTCGCTGTATCTGCATTCTTTGTCCGTTTCTTCATATATTCTTATGGAGGGAAAGCAATCCTCGGGATTTCTGTAGAAATAAAGTAGATCTTTCCCATGTACCATCCTAGTACACAGTCATTTCAAATCTGCATCTGCACTTGGCGTTTTTGACTATTTATGACCTTTAGTTAAATTTTCTTTTATGGTAACTTGAGATAACGAATTCTCTTCCTCGATCTACCCATTCTTTGATTCATTCTTGTAAGCCTATTATCTCTACGTCTTTTTCTTCTATAAAACATGCAATACTCGCTTTCTGCTATAGACTCGACTTTGTACTGCTTAGGCATTCTTATAAATTCCCTTTTCTTTTCCAATAATCTTGTTTGTGCTTCTGCTTCGGCTTCGGTCCACCTTCTTGCAGATTTAGCGTCAGCTTTTCTTATTACGGCTAGCTCCTTATCTTCCCTTTTGAGCTTCGATTTGTTTTTCCTGTTTGGCTATCTCTAAGAAAGCTTCTCGGGCCGCTAATTCATCTTCTCGTGTTTGCTTAATCGAGCTCTTCTAGTTCGAGTGCTACTCGTTTTAGTCATCTCACTCGAAAAGATCACCTCTATTTCCTCTCTATTGGTATTATGCGGATCACTCTGTAATTTGGCGCAAGCCTTTTGAGGGCCCAGAACACGAGAGGAATAATGAATAAATAAATAAATAAATAAACTTATTTCCTTCCAAGCTGACGCGACGAGCCTATCCTTGTCCAAAGACGAAATAAAAACTTTTGAGAAAGTAACGGAACTGTTTATTTGTGGGATATATTATGTTCCATTATACTACTCAAGTTTCCAACAGCAAGGGTGACTGCTAGTAAATTATTGTTAAGTAAGTTTCAAGTTATGTCTAGTGTTTAAATTGAAACCTCTTAAATTTTGGGAATGGACGCCCAAATCAGCTACAAACAGAGTACATCTTTAAATTGCGCTTCTCGTAGAAAACCTGAAGGCATACCTACTCTACTGGGGTTGGGTTAAAACGTATTGAAATTTCATTGACTCTTTATGACAAGTACACAATAACTCATAATAGACTAATCTTTTATTAGAATGTAGACCGAAAACCATGAAATTGCGCAGTATTGTTTGCGAGGGTCCGGTATAATTTCCAGTTATATTAACAAAAAAAGAATCCTCCTCCATTGGCCAGAATAAATGTGCGACTTTCAATTTATATTCAAATTAGAAAATAAAAGATCGGAAAACATAGGTCCAATTTTGCAGTTGAAGGCGATGCGATGTGTATACGTCGTTAATGCTGTAATTTGTAATTGAAACAGCTCTTTGTACTCCTGCTATTATATGATCCATTGAAGCGGTACGTGTTTTAAAAAACAACCCCACTGTAATCACCGCACGGAACCCTTCTCTATAATCGCATATTGAATTGTCATTCACGTTAAAAAGAGGGCTACAAAAACCAAACAGTTTTAAATTCCTCCTTTTACACACCACCGTCAAATTATTTAAATTCTAGTTTGATAATTTAGAGTGGTCGTTATGCAGCTTAGCCGGTTTGAATGGGCCCTTATTTCGAAACTTTTTTTTTTGCCAATAATGTTTGAAATCACGCAGATCGAAGTATGTGGATGATTGCCAAAAAACGAGCCCCCACAAGATCGGAATGTAGCATGTATTTGAGCATTCCTCTGTAATGCTACGCTATGAAACATTTCATTTGTTTCTCATCAGTAAACTAATTTGAATAATTTTCTTTCGCTTTGGCACGAAATAGGTCGATCTCGCCGTAACCCGTGGTTTTGTGCGAATAAAAAAGGCCTAATGGGGCTTTTTTTCGATGATAATTACGAGAGAGTCACAGAAATTAATTGAGTGTGTGAGTGCGCGCGTATTTCAATAAAAACAAAAGGAAGGTCATTAAAATATTTTATAAAAGCTAATTTAGCGTCGTTAATGGTAAAACCCTAGCTTAGCCAGCAATCTTTTATGAAAAGTCAATCTAATTCTCCACCAACGCCTCGTCGTATAACGAACGACCCAATCTACCTGGACCGCTTCGCTGTTCATATGTAACAGCTTGACATTTCATTTGCTGTATGACAGATTCCTGTTACTAATTCATTTTTTAATTAACCGAGCCGTTCCCGGGTGTGCTTGTTGTTATTGTTGTTGTGGTTGTCGATTGCCGGCCGGTTGTTGTTTTTCTTCACGCTTCACCGGTCCATGCCAAACGTACTTTTCTTATCTAACGATTGTATAATTAATTCTAAAGAGCCATAAGTCATAGGCGAAATGAAATTAAAAATCGATACAAAGTTACCCTTCAAAAACGTTTGATAGATACATATCTAAATTGCGGAGTAATTGTCGAGCGGTGGTTAAAAGAGCTTGAAATTGTCCCTGGGTGATATTTACATAGAACCCTCTGTCGCCCACATTGCCTAATTAACCATGAGATGATCTTCAGCTACGTCATCGGTCTCTAGAGACTTTGTGCAAGAGATGATTCGATTTATAATTAAACTCACTGTATACGGTACATTTCCTTTTAATTTTCTGTTTTCTAGGTGTAAGCTCTAAAGTTACGTGTATTTCATATAGGTATTTACATTTCTGGTTTTTCATTTTATGCAGTGCACCTAATATGAGGTTGCCACCTCAAGGCAAGCTGAAATTGTATTTGCAGTAGGTATATGCAAGCAAGCAAACTCATGTTGAAATATCGGTCACACTATTTTAATGGAATGTGATGCATCTTTACATGAAAGACACAGATCTTGAGCTGACTGAATCATCACCAACGACTTTTTCATCAGTATCCTCTCAAAGTTTAGATCATCACAAGGTAATTTGATTTAATACTGCACTATTTGCTATCAGAAGTAAATGCAAGTAATTCAATTCAAGTTCAATTTGACATCAGGCACGATCTGCGATAAACCATGACGTAAGGTTGTATATGAATGGCTCTGAGTAATTCATTCTACTTTTGCGATTATTCCGACTATGTTTCGTTTTTTGTAGGGCACTCAAAATCAATTAATGCGAAAAAATTTTCTTAAAATTCTAAATACATACGATAATAATTTATACAAACACAAATTGGATATTTAAAAAGAAATACAATATCTCAAGTTACCTATGTCATGTTTAAAAGTGGAAGTACATTCAATGGTCATTTAAAGATCCCCCTATTAAGTTAATATTGCATAATTCTTGCCTATAGAGAATGCCTCTAATTAACATAAATTATTTGTAATTGTTATGTACTTTATTGCTATGTTTTCATCTGCTTTTCAGAACTATAAATTGAACAATTAGGTCTACAAGATGTTCCACACAGCGATGCGTTTAAACAATTTTTCGTACTAAAAAAATTTCAGCTTCAATATTGCTGTAGAAAGCGCCTCAGTCCCTTTTAGCCCTTTCGAGATAAACTAATGTACATTAGCACCTAAAGATAAAATCTCCTCTTGTTTCAAAATTCTAGCTCAAATCAAACCTTTTTTTAACTTTTGTTTGTATTTTTTGCTAACAATTCATTTATTGTCTAATATCAAACAACGTTGCTCGCGCGGTTAGTATTTGTATGGATGCTCCACTCCACTCGTCTTTTGGATTATTTTAACTTAATTTTTTAATATTCATTAATCGTGATAAAAACTCCATTATATACACTTATTAGAAATTTTAATCTTAATTAGAAGAACTTAAAATAAAGTAAGTATTAGTGTACAGGGTGTCCTATTAATAAAGGTCACATGCCATATATATGAAACCGTTAATTCCACAGCTTAGAGAAAAAGACCAAAAGAAACTGCTGGAAATTTGTTTCTAGGTTTGCCGCTAGAGGGCGTACGATTCATGGTTAAGTAGAAAAATGACTCTTTTTTAATACACCCAACAAACATGCAAAAAAATATGCATTGCAATCAGAGCTGGGCAGTATTCAATTTTGTAAATACTTTTTAGTATTCAAATCCTTTAAAGTATTCAAATACTTTGTAATTAAATACTTTTATGGAAGCAGTATTTGTATTTGTAACTCAAATACTTTCACAAATATTTAGTATTCGAACACTTCGCAAAGTATTTGGATACTTCGTAAAGTATTCGAATACTTCGCATAGTATTTTTACCAAAAATTGACTACTCCAAAACTTCTCGGGAAAACAATTTTTCTTATTAATTTTGGTGGGTAGAATCCAAAACAATTCGTACTTTTTCGATTAGACTTCTCAATCAAAAGTTATGGACTAGAAACCAATTTCGAAAGAAAAGTCAAAGGGCTGTAACTTTTGATCTAATAGTCCAATCTTGGAACTGTTTGAAATTATGGATTCTACGGGCCAAACTCTATAAGAAAATGTTTTTTTAGGCTATCATCACAAAAACGTTGATTTTGTGGTCGCTTTTGCGGCCATAAAGTTTCACTTTATTGTACGCTTCTGTCAAACTTTACTTATTTGAAAGTGATGTGTAAGAAACAGTAATCTGTTTGATATAAAGCGTCTATCTGGTCTAGCCCCATCAAGGATTGGGCCATCACACGTGCGTTTTTTTCATTTTCGGACTGGGAATGTTTCACACTATTTTGCATAATCACAATGTTCACATTTAAAATTATACTTTGACGTTTCAATCTTTGCTGCTTGCAGACCTTTTTGAAGTGTAGAACCAAAACATGAGGGAGATGTTATTGCTTACATTATTATACGAAGAATCACCAGCAATTAACCGAGAACACAAGTAGGTACCTATACCTACCATCAAAGTAGGTAATCAGGTTTCTAATAATTGTAGGTACAGCATGTTAACTGTAAAGGTCTTGGAAGCCACAGTTACGAAGGACCTATTGCATTTGACATTCTTAAAATCTTGTGCAACGGAGGAAGTTGCGATTGTACTTTTACTCTCAAACGCCTGCTCTTATATCATATATGACTTAGGGTCGCAACGCTTGCAGCTTCCAAAATTTCATTTGGGGTATCTGAACTGTCGCTATCGCCCATTTTCATACGCACAAAACACAGGCAAAGATGCTATGTAATTATAATTTATTACATACGACAGGAAATGCTTTGTTTTTAATTGTCTAAGATAACTATGATTTTCAGAAAAAATATGTTTATGAGCAAATTTTTGAATTCTTTTTTAATGATCGCCTAAAAAATGTTGTGTGCACCTTGGCCAAAAGTGATTTGTTAGGCCTCATCTGAATTGCGGCCTCGGCTACCGCCTCGGCCACAAACAGCAGCTTCGGCCAAAAAAGATCACTTTTACGGCCTTGGTACACAAATAACTATTCCCGGTCGATCTCAGACAATTTTTTTTACGGCCTCAAAAAAAGGCAGTAATATAAGTTATTCAAATATTTGAGAACAATTTAGAAATGTTTAAGGAAAGTTTCTATTGTCACAAAATCAAATATAAAAATCCCATACAACTGAATACCGAACGATCCTGGAGTGAAACTTTTTGACTCGATAGTATCACCATGCGCATTTCAAATGAAGCAACATACGATATGCCTGCCATTTATTTTGTGTGTTACCAAAATGCAATGAATTTGCCACGCACGCACGGAAAAAGTCTGCTTTCTAGACTCCTAATGGAATATACTTTTTCCGAAACCGTGCCATTAACGGTTCCATAGATATGACCTGTGACCTTTATTAAAGGGACACCCTGTCCATGCATACAGAAGGAAAAAAAATTATTCTTTAAAAGTTGCTTAAAGTAATTTAAAGCTCAAGTTAGGAAACAAAAAATGGCTTCATAAATAACGAAGATTATCGACTATTCCGGGACCTTTTCTTACTCACAATTGCAGGGGCTGTAATTTTTCATTGTACATCATTTTTTTTGTTTTTTTGATAGATTATTAGATTATTAGATATTCTCCTTCCATTTTGAAATTTTTAAGAAAATTCTTTCTTATGCTTTCGCTTTACATATGAAAAAGTTGTAGTGTGGCAGTGTGATGTACTTGCCGTTCTCTTATACCTATTGCATCCACCACCATAAGGTGGATTATGCCAAATTTATTTGTGTTTCGTTTTGTAACACAATACCAAAGACCTCGGCAAAAACCGTGTACTTAATATAAATATATAGGGATGTAAGTACAAACTTCGATGTTGATGCGAAAGTTAACACATAACTTTTCGCGTTTTCAACTGAAATGAATTCCTGACGAATAATTTATATTTATTTTCCAAAATTGTTGTATAAGAGGTGTGTGATTCAGATGCACATTTGAACCCCAGCACGTAGGGGAAGAAAGAATTGATTATTATAACAAGACAGGAACTATTAGCGTTGACGTTTTAACGAACCGTTCGATTGTAAAATAAAAATAAAAGATACTTCAAATCAAAATTCATCAAAGTACTAACAACCGCGTTTATAATAGCGAACAAAACCTTTTAGAAGGCACGTGCACTTCATTAACCGGCAACGTTAATCCGTAAAAAGCTGTTGTATCGTGTTTATATTTCATAAGGTAAAGCACACACTCCGTAGAATACGTAATTTAATATAAGCCATTTTTTTAACGAAATTATTCGTTACATGGCACGTAATTACCAATCTTTCGCAGGATGTCGACGGTCCCTTTTGATTAGAGCATTGCGTGTTTTCTTTCTAGATTTCCTTTATTACGTTTCTTCGCGATGTCCTCATTAATTTATTTATTAAAAAATGGGTGGTGTTCGGTTCGCGAGTACCGTTCAAAATCGCCGACAGCAATACGGTTAACTATTTATTTAAATAATGCGTAGGAGTTATTACGTCGATTAGTTTTAAGTGCGCGACTTAAAAAAGTAATAAGTTTTTACTGTAGATTGACGTTTAAGACAAAACCATAATGAGAAAAATCAACAAAAAAAAGGCTGCCTTAACGTAGCAAAACTATAATAGTCTCTCGGCAGTTGAAAATAGATTAGAGGCAGTAAAGTTCAAACTGCAGACCATTACGAAAAACCTGACAATTAAAATCCATCGTCTGGCCTTACCTGAACATCAGCTCAATCAACTAAGGTTATTTCCAAAACAAAAAAGAACCAAAGTGCACAATAATTGCGTGATAACCGCTCTATCAATCATAAAATTACAAACATAAATTATAAGAAACTTCGCTTAATCCACTAATCAATCTATCACATTTTGTCATGAAAATTACATTTCAAGACCATAAAATTTTTATATTACCCATTCCGAAGTCAGGGTATGCACCCTTACGCGGGACCCCCTCGAAAAAAAACCAAGAACTTAAATTGGAAATGGTTGAGGTCATCTATATATATTTATAAAAAAAAATCGGTTTAAATTAGCCATAGTTATTATAAGTAGGGGAGAGAACGAAATTTATAGACGAAAATCGTTTGATGTATACCGAAACCCTCTGTGATTGCGTGCTGACTTCGATCATTTTTTCGACCTTTCAAAGCGGAATTTATTAGTCGCGGCTATTGTTTATTTATGCAAAATTGTGTTGTTGGTATTATAAGACCGATAGAGCGGAATAGATAGGAGGAAGTTCGATAAAATTGCGAAAAGCCGGAGGGTGGTGGCTACCGGAAATTCATTTGGAAATAAGTATACCTATCCATCCCGTTTGGTTGCAGGGAGATACCGTAACTGCATTATAGTGGCATCATCTGCACGGTGTGAAGTAGGTATATATAGTGAAGTGATTGTTTGATGTAGTTACGCCCTCGACTAACCCCCAATTAACCGGTAGCTAGTTAGTTACCTCTAATCACGGCCTGATTGCTACCTGTTCACGCTCCACGCCTGCCAAATTAATACACAATTTTATGTCTCAATTATCTGTCACGGGTGACCGTTAACCCACCGATTGCTATCTACAGTTCTGTCACTTATCGAACTCATTGAAGGCGGAAAGGCTGCCAATCCGTATATTCTATTGCTTGTAGCTGTAGGTGTATACTATTTTAAGTTTTATGGGGATCAGTTTCGGCCGAAGCCCATTAATCTCAACACTGATAGTTTTTTAAGTACCGAGAGACGTTGGTGAGGTGTCTACCATAACATATTGCTGTCGTTTTATAATAACGTTTTGTGCCAGTTGCCATCAGTAGGGTAGCAGTCACCAGTAACTGTTTCGATTCACCGTCGAACGAAGTTATCGAATCAAAAAAATTTCATTTTAACCTCTTGTTGTCTGCTGCTTTGGAAAACCCACTATTTTGAAAAGTTAAGAAAACATCCTAGGGGTGAAGTTCACTTGAAAATAGTGTAGGGGCATATGTAATCCTGTTTAAAACTCGTGATAATTTTTGACACCTTATATTTTTTTGTTCTTAGGATGTTACTGAACACGAAAAGTCATGGTGCCAGAATGACATTTGACCTAAAGGGTCATTTTTGACCTAGACCAAATTTAAGAAGAAAAAATCAAAAGACAGAGATAATTAAACTTTTTATGGAATTTATTATTAATAGTTATTTACATAAAAGTCAGGAAAATGACACATTACTGGCGAGGAAGTATAAGGCCCCTTTGGGGCCGAGTACTTTAATTTCCGAGTCAAGTACCTACTTAATGTCATTTTACAGACGAGTTTTGTATTAAATTTTACCCGAAATCGTATTTTAACATAAAATTTCAATTTTCATATAGAACTTTTGATTAATTCCATCTGTCAATGATGCCAGGAGTCATTATAAATATTTAGTAATGTGACAGGTGCGGCCGGTAAAGTAGACTGGTCTGTCTCCGTCATGGAAACTAACACTTTCCTGACATAAAGTAGGCATAAAAATGAAGGTTTCATGACGATTTTGGGTAAATATTTTTTACCCAAAATCGTCCTGAAACTTTCGTTTTTATGCCTATTATCTGTCAGAAAATGTTAGTTAGGCAGAGCAGACTACGTTTCCTGCCGCTTTTACCGGCCGCACCGTCACTTTACTGGCTGCATTTTTGACATTTCCAAATGTCTATAATAGCTACTGTCATCACTGACAGATTAACCTTAATCAAAAGTTATATAAAAATTGAAATTAAAAACATGAAAACCATTGAGCTTGTATAATGCTTTCCAGCATGCCAGCTTTCCTTTCCCGGAAAATCTTCCTGCGGTGTCACAGTCGCGGGCGACACATAGAAAGCCTGGTAACCCATTTACCACATCGGCCCCAAGTCCTTGATAAATTGGTTGCAATTGTGTGACTTTTGTCATTTCCCCTTTCCCGGTGATAATGCAGGTGTCTTTTCCAAGTTCATGAAACCTTCTCTGGCTTCTGAGGGCTAGAATGAACACGTCTGTGTCAGGCGACAAGTTGTGAACTGTGGCGGTAGACTTAGCAAGCAAGCGCATGAAGAATGAGATTGTGTGGGCTTCCTCGTGATTGCTTGACAGGTGACTGACAGAGTTGTTTGAAAATGCTCCTTCTCTGGTTGAGACAATACCTACAGGTCTTGACATTAGACATATAATACTCAATACTTTCGTACATTGAATTGCGCATTTATTTTCTTTGTGATTTACCAGGCCAAAGCGAGTGAAAATTTATATGGTAGATCGCTTTTAGGTACTTGAAAAATAAGCTGAGATAAACTAGCATTAATTTGGATATGTCTCCTCATATAAATCTCGTAAATTAGCAATGCATAGAATTAATTTGAAAAGCAAATTATATACTATAGGAAAACTCTCGTTCGAACGAAAAAATCACCTTGCTAACAAACGCTCGCTATGCACCTAAATGGAAAATCTCACTTTGGCACCAAGATTTTTTTTATTCCTGAACACCTGTGGAAACAGAAAAACCATGGTGCCAAAAATTATCACGAGTTTTAAACAGAAAAGTAAATCGCTACATATGCGCCTACACTAAAATGTCAAATCACACACATCTCAAATTCAGAGATTTACAGATAAGAAATCTTTTCAAACAATTGTGATTAAATAATGCCGATATTCATCAAAACTAAGCTTCTGCAAAAATGTGCGGGGTTTCAAATTTTCTTCAAATTATAAATTTTGAAAAATGGACGAATTTTGTTGAAAAGCGACAATCAAAAAAATGTCAGTAGATCAAATTCAAATTTGTATCGAAGGGAATCAAATTTTGCCTCTACCATCTCATGATTTAAAAAAGTATTCAATTCTGTAACGAGACATATCATTTTAGTTTTGATATCTATCACTTTCGTTCAAAGACAAACGGTACCATGTTTTTTCTTTTGATAATAATTCAGGAATGAGGGATTGAGAAATTTTCTTCAAATTCTATGAATTTTTAAAGATAAATGGTTTATTTAGCAAAGCCACATGACAATAGTGATTGATTCTTTTCATTAAATTGCTAAATCGTCCTCCGGAATATTTGCAAATTTTACCCCAGCTAAATTTAGTTCTAAAAGAAAGAAAATACGGATTTTCAAAAAGATCGAATGAATTTTACTTAACAATAACAAAGTGTTAATTTTAGAGATTACTGTTTTTACATTTTTCCCTAAAAAACAATAACAGTTGAAAATGAGCGTTCCGGACCAACTGTATCTTATAGAAAATTTTATTCTAAACAAGTTCATTTCTATTCATTTTTTCCCTCAGAGCAATAGTTAACGAGATATTGGCAGTCAAATGTGAAAAAACACGGCATTTTCTCATTTTTTCTTTGTTTTTTTGTTTATAACAATATGTTCCGGGCGGACTATGATTTTCCGATTCAGCGGATTTTTTTACATAGAATACGCTTGGTTTCGTTCAGTGAAATGACAACATCCAGTTTATACTACTTTTAGAGCTAATTTGACTGGACTACCCCTAAAATGTTCGCTTTTGGAATTTGGCACTATTCCCGATATGTTCGCAAAATTCCCCTTCAAAAGAAACGTTCGATTTCAAAAAAATCAACGCAAGAATTCCCTAAAAAAATGACTTTCTGAATAATCCATTTATGTATATTACACCTCAAGTCACTCATCGAACTTCTTTTACCTTTGTTGTCACGATTTATCCAATTTTTCACATAATTCGAAAAGAACTTGAGTCGTTTATTTCATTCATCGAAAAGAACTATCTAATCTCATTGTGAACCAGTATTCCGTCGATTACGAATTTTCTTTGGAGGATGAACGTTTCAAAAGCGAATTTACCTAGGCGCAAGATTCCATGGAAGCCAATTTGCCAGGACGATTTTGTCACAGAAAAAGAAGTAAATTTTAGAATACATTATAAAGCAAATATATCAAAGGTTTCTCACGTAAATTTCCCGTGGAGACCAACACTCCGGGAGCGACAATTATTCTGAAGATTAATTTAATTACTTCCTAGCTGAAGAAAATTTTAAAAACGAGTACAGTACAGTTATTGCGAGAAAGTTTTGAGACTTTTCATGAAAAACTACGACTACTGTGAATTCATTTGGAGAGATGCAAAATGTATACAGTACATCCAGGATACAGGGGTAGTCGGATGTTTCCGGGGAAAAACTCGTGCAATTTCACAATTGAAACAGTACATAATAGAAATATTATTGCAAAAACACAAACGAAAATTAAATAAACACAAATATACAAATAATACTATTTTGGAATTACGATATTTGTACAGAAGCTTATTATTGTCACGTTTTCAAAAAGGTATAAGTTTCATGGTACATCAAATATCTTTGTGGCCCCTAACCCTAATCTCTAATTGCGCAAAGAAATTCCAACCCCTCTGTTTTAGAATGACAAAATTTGTATGGAAGTCTCTCCAACTTATATTTTCATGTCTAGGGATGGACACGAACTCGAGCTAAACTCGGCTCGGCTCGAAAGCTCGGCACGTTACGAGCCGAACTGTCGAGTTGAGCTCTACTTATTACATTCGAGCCGAGCATCGAGCCCGCTTGTGTCTTTTTCGAGTTGAGTCGAGTTGCTCGTTTGAAGCTCGACGAGCAGCTCGACTGAATTTATTTATAATGTCACCTACACTTATGTTTTTTAAATGGTGCGATGCAGACTCGGCTGATAGTATTCTAGCAGCTTCATTCATTGCTCAATGCTTCATTGTATAGGAAATGGTATTGCATGTCGCCCCTTTATTGCAACTGTAGGTAACAGACGTGTTTCTTTATTCTGTTTGTCACATTTTCGACGCATGGTGTTTCCTTTTCAGTTCGAATTTGTCTGCATTAGATTAGAGGGTTATTCTGTTTATCGTCTCAATTTTTCGATTCTTGCAAAAATCATCAAAAATGAGTAACTTTGATAGTGATGATAGTGTGAGAGATGCGGACTATGTACCTACACAAACTTTAAGTGAACCAATGAGCGATTGTGAAATTAGTGTCAGCGTAACCGAAGAAGTTCCGGGTCCGTCTAACGCTTATAGTGCACAATCGAGTCATAGTCGAAGTAGTAAGTTTTCAATTTACTTTGACTTTCAAGTTTTTCATAGTTATTAAAATTGCTGGACGATTTTTGTAGTTTTTAGCGCATTTTTGCAAATTTATTTGTAAAAATGATCAAAGTCCTCGTGTGAGATCGAAGGGACTTCAGCGCATTTTTGTGTGGCAGATCAGTGTTTTATTAGCCAATATTGACTCCACCATCAATAAGATCTTGCCGAAAGCTACCACGTTCACTTTGTCGGTACCATTTTCTCACTTACCGTGCACTCGCAATTCGCGTTTGAAGTTTTGACTCCACCATCAGTAAAATCCTTTGGGGGTTACCATATTCCCTTTGTCGACACCCACTTCTGATCACCCGCAACAATTAGGATTTGAAGTTTCGACTCCACCATCAGTAAGATCTCGTCGGGGGTTACCACATTCCCTTTGTCGATACACAGTTCCGACGTCCCGTTCATTCGTAATTCACATTTTGGTAGATTTCGCTAAAATCCCGGCATAAAATCGTATTCAACTTTTGGGTACTTCACATAGCTCGACCTTCTATTAGTGACTGTGACACGAGAAAGAGAGACCGCGATTCGCGCTGTAAGAAACTTTTGGGCGCCCAAAGTCGACTACCCCTCGAAGCGCGCCGCGCAAAAGGTGGTTTATTTCGCCCCTAGGAAAAAAAAAAAAATTCCGCCACGCAGGAGTTGTGCGCGTTGACAAGATCTTCCCGACGACACCAATTTGAAAACAATCGGAGAAAAACTGTAGAAGAAGATAGATAAAAACTGAAAAATCTCCAGGTTAGTATAATACGCTCGGGGATGACGTCCAGATGTCGTCGTCTCCAAATCTTGTAGCCCCATCCCTAACGTTCTTAATTACACAGCCCCGATAGTTACATGTACACTCCTTGTCTTTTTACAAGCATTTTTCTACGGGCGCGCATTTACTGCCATCCAGCCAGCCAGCCAGCCAGCCAAAGTGAGATTAAAAGCTACTTTTTACAAAAAAAAATTTTTGCAAAAAGGCGCTAAAAAGTAGCTTTTAATCTCACTTTGGCTGGCTGGCTGGCTGGCTGCAAATGTGGGCGCGTAGAAGAACTCTTGTAGAAAGGCACCGGGTGTACGTGTATCTACAAGGCCGTGAAATTTGTCAACCTTAGGGACATGGCTACATGATGTGGGGTTGGCGACATCTGGGCGTCATCCTCGAGCGTAGTATACTAACGTGAAGGTTTTTAAGTTTTTTCCTATCTTCTACTACAGTTTTGGTCCGATTCTTTTCAAATTGGTGTCGTCGGAAAGATGTTGTAAACGCGCACAACTCCTGCGTGGCGGAATTTTGTTTTTTGTCCTAGGGGCGAAATTAACGACCTTTTGCGAGGCGCAAATAGTCAACTTCGGGCGCCTTTTACCTTCCGTTGCGAACTCACGCGGTTTAACGTGTCGTAAATCTCGAATCGCTGTCTCTCTTTCTCGTGTCGCCAATAGAAGCGAATTGCGGGTGAACGGGACGTCGGAAGTGGCTACCGTCAAAGGGAATGGGGTAGCCCCCGACCCGATTTTAACTTTAAAAGCGAATTGCGGGTGCACGCGGAAAGTATTGATGGTTGAGTCGAAAGAGGCTAATATAATACTGATCTGCCACACAAAAATGCGCTGAAGTCTCTTCGATCTCACACGAGGACTTTGATAATTTTTTAACCTTCAAATGTAAATCCTAATATTTGAAATTCGAACTTAGCTCGGCTGAAGTAATTTTTTTCGAGCCGAGTTTCGGGCAGAGCTGGACACCAATAATTTCGAGCCGAGTCGAGTTTTCAAAAAGCTCGGCTCGGCTCGGCTCGAATCCATCCATATTCATGTCCACTGAAAGGGGGTGTAACTTTTATGGTGACATGAAATATTTTTGTTTCTCTGCTGAATTATGTTTAAGGGGTCTACAAGCAACCGAAATTATGTATATTATTATGTCCACAAGGAACATTCTAACTGCTGTCCCCTGCGATTGGGAAAGTATGGCATTTTCAAGAAAATCCAGACTTACTTTCTACTTTGTATGTAGGATCAAAATTCCTGGTCGAGCTTTCCAGAGACGAATTTTCCGGGTTCAGTTTTTCTGGAACCAATTTTCGTAAGCCAATTTGGTGCGAAGCGGAGAATATTCCGAAATCGCCACTATGTAGGTGCAAATATTCTGACAGAAAAGTTTCACGAGCAAATATTTCGATGCTGGATTTTTGGGGGTGAGACTTCCGTTGGCGATTATTCCGTAAACTTGAATTACTGCGCGGAAACGTTAGGTGTTACCTTCAAAACAATTATTTTAATTTGATTTCACACTTAATACTCTTTGATTGTAGCACTACTGCAGACTGTAGGCTATACTAGAATATTCAATCAATAGCTTATCCGAGAGGGAGAAATTCAAAATTATCATACGTAATATTAGGCTAAGACGAAGAAACAACATTCGAGTAATGTTGTAAAAGTAATGTATTACCTAGTTGGTAGTGTTGAAGTAAGTAGGTACCTAAAGCCGGTGCAATAAGGATAGGTACGCGCACGTTCTACACGCGAACAAATTCCTCGGCAGGCACTTTGTGCTAAGTCACGCAAATATAAACTTCTCAATTACAATTTCAAAATAAAGCAAGGATGTACTTTGAGGTATTAACAAAATAAACGCTTTTACTAGCAATTACCGGTGTGTTTAAAGTGCGGCGATCATTATCCTAACCACTATTCATCATTTTCAATGATCGTTTATCGGGGTTTTGCTTTATTTCTTCGCTCTCTAAAATTCGAACCTTGCGCAAATGTTCCTTCTCAATTTTCTTTTTTTTAATAATTAACCATTTGTTCGAGAAAAGTCCAGTTATTTAGATAATAAGTGGAAGGCATGACAATAGAAGAAGTGGGTATTGTCGCGTGGCGTCGTGTTTGTTCTGCTAACGAGGTAGCAAGAGCTTTTAAAAACAGTAAGTAACGCTGATTCGAGTGGCATTGTTCGTGACATGATCTCCCCAGCAGCAACATCACTCTGCGAATGGAGACCAGCTGAGGACTTTTTGTGCAAATGTTTAATTTCGTCTTTGTTAGGAAAACTCCCTTATTATTTTCGTTCAACGTTTCATATTAAATTCATAACCGTATATGTGAAAAATTGGCGTAATTAAAAATGCGAATGATCGTGGCCGAGGAAATAGAATGTGTATGATGACAACACCATCTTCATCAGCACCCTTTGTGGTTTTTGACTCAGAGCACACGCGGCCTCTGTCAACACGGTTTATATGAAACACTTCAAAGGCCACCGCGATCATAGACACACACGACTTGCCCATATTAACTTTTCTACGAAGCGCCTTTTATATTTTGGCCTGTCTCTCTTTTATTACGAAGGAACAGCTTTTCGCTTTATAAATTTAGAATCGGTTAGCAAGTAGTAATAATGATTTGATGGTCGTTAACATAATGAGAATGTATTCTGTACATTTCACTATAAGATAGATTTTTCGATTAGAAGTAACGTGTTATAAACATTCACATATTTTACTAAGTAAACCGAAAACTACAAAAAAGTTGCTGTAGTATACCACTCACACCGCATTACAAACTATTGCCGATAACGTAATGGAATCTTTATAACTGCGCGAAAATATGTAACACCGGCGCAACGAATTATTCTATCTAATGTTTGCCCATCTATTCCACACAATGTAATAGAAGAATGTTTAAAAATCAAACAGATAAAAACCGTGTCTCCCGTTTCCTTCATAGGGGCGGGCATAGGCATAGAAGATTACAATCATGTGTACAGCTTCCGAAGGCAGGTGTACATACTGCCCGAGGAGATGAGTACTTTGCCAGATTCACTTATAGTTAATTTTGAAGGCGACGATCATCGAATTTTTCTAACGAATAGCCAAATAAAATGCTTCAATTGTAAAGAACTGGGACATATTGCTACTAAATGCACCAAAATGCTACAACCACCACCATGCTTACTCAGAGAATCCAGACCAGCTAATCAACCTTCTTGCCCCGAATCAAATTATACAACGGAAGATCTTTCTAGCGATATCTCATCACACACAACGACCAACCATGTAATTACTGTCCCAGTAGAAGTCCATACTGAAGTAAGTAAAAAACGTGCAGCACCATCCACCAGTTCAGAACTTACGGAGCAATCAACGCAACACACGGAGATACCAACCAAAAATAGGCCAACTATAAGAGATGAAAAAAGACCCCTTAAAAAAACAAGAAGGAGCACGACTCCAGAAGATAGCACACTGTTTGACAATTTACAAAAACTGTGGCCAAACCAATCCTTTATCTTAAATCATGAAGATTTTAAACATTTCATGATAAATGTCAAAAACAGTGAAACACCAAGCACTATCGCCCAAGAATACACAACAGATATTTCGGGGCTCATTAGCATGATTGCCGAAATATTACCACATATCACAACGAGAGCATTGAAAGAAAGATACAAACTACTTATTAAGGCTTTATTGAAGGGGATTGAGAAGAACAAATGGCCAAATGAAGTAGACAATTTATCTCACCTCTCTAAACGCCTCATCACTGGAATCAATTGACGTGGATAGCATTGATCGTAAAACACATTAACACTAAAATCAAAACTAATAATAATAAATCAAAATCATGGCAATTTTCAAAATAATAACCTTAAATGTTAAGAGCATTCAAAGCTCTTCAAAATTTCAAACGCTACACTCTTTTGTTAAAAAGCATAACCCCGAACTACTTCTACTTCAAGAAACCAATGTCACTGCAATCGAAAGCGATACGTCCATACCCAATTACCATTTCCTAGTTAATCCTAAATCCGATAATTATACCGGCACTGCGATTATGCTAAAGAAAGACAGCGCTAAAATTATCCAACACAAAATTATAGTAGAAGGTTACCTACAAAAATTATCGATCGAGGACAGCAACGAAACTGTAAGTTACTTTTGCATATATTTACCGCATAACTATAACATGGCAATTCAAATATTACGAAAGTTAAATGAAGAGATCCAGCAGGTTACACAAAAAAATGAGGGCATAATGGTCGGGGGTGATTTCAACTGTACACTGAACCCAATACAGGATAGACTCAACTCAACTGAAAGAAACGTAGCCACAGGAAATCTTCTGAAACTAATTGTCAACAAGTATCAATTACACGATGCATATCGAGTACTACACCCTACCGTACCTGGATATACCTTTTATACAAGTAGATCAGCTTCAAGAATAGATATGTTCTTTTGTGACAGCCACTGGTGTGGGAAACTCAAAGCGGTAACAAACACAGTATCTTTTTCCGATCATTTAGCCTTGCAAATACAGCTGAAAAGGGAAAGTAAATATGAACCCCCTTACTGGCGTTTCCAAAACTTGTTACTCAATGAACCACTATACGTGAAATGCATCAATGAATTAATCGATCACATGGTAAATAAGAAAAGTCCAACAGAAGATCATTGGTGCTGGTGGAACACGTTGAAGAACGACATTAAAACAGCAACGATTATTTATACCAAGCACAACAACCAAAAAAAGTTTTTCGAGATTGACAATTTACAGCGAATGTACAATCATCACACCAGTAAGAATCCAACATCACAACCGTCACAAATACAAACCATTATCAGTCAATGCAGGAAAACTTACACAGCATTTTCCCATAATTCCGAAATCAACAAAAAATATCAGGATATTATAAATAAGGATTCACCGGAAAAGCAACTGATTGGTCAGTCTAGAGGCGGCAGACTATCCAGAATCAAGGTTGGGGACATTTTTTATAGCAAACCTATGGAAATATGCAAAGAAGCATATCAATTCTTTAACGACAGGCAACGTATCATAATACCTATGGGGGAAACAAATTCATCTATATTTAAGAACCTACTAAAGCTCGACAATACAAACAAAGAACAGATAGATCAGCCAATCACTTTAGAAGAATTAACCACAGCCTTAAAAAGTCTTAGCAAAAACAAGTCGCCCGGAATAGATGGATTTACAGCGGAATTTTACATGCAGTTCTGGGAGAAGTTAGAAGTGCACTATTACGAAGCTGTAATAGGCAGTCTTAAACATGAAATAATGATTCCTAATATTATGAAGACTTCAATAGTTACTTTAATAGAAAAGAAGGATAAAGACCCTTTAAGTCTAAGAAACTGGAGACCAATTTCGTTGCTAACTACAGACTATAAAATATTAGCAAAAACAATATCGAATAGACTGATGGGTGTAATAGACGCCCTAATCGACTCAGACCAGTCCTACAGTATACCTGGAAAATCAATTTACGACAATCTTCACCTACTACGAGACATTATCGAATACGCAAATTCCAAAAGCAAAACATTAGCCGTACTTTCTATTAATTTAGAAAGTGCATTTGATAACGTCGTACACGGATATTTATTGGAAGTACTTCAAATAATGAATTTTCCCAAATCACTCATAGGGTTAATCAAAGCACTATATTCGGAAGCATCCTCACATATTCGAATTCAACACCTGTTGTCGCAGCCAATAGGTACAAATAAGAAAAGGAATCAGACAAGGGTGTCCAATGTCGGGCCCCCTCTTCGCATTAGCTATGGAACGGTTTCTAAAGATGTGTAAAAGGAAAATGAGAGGATTCGCCTTACCAAATGACCCACTTCAGACAGCATGTATGTCAGCTTATGCGGACGATGTTCTTTTATTCGTGTCCCATGACGATGACTTCAGAATTCTTGTGGAATGCATACAACGGTTCTCTGTCCAATCGGGAGCGGTAGTGAACCTTCAAAAGTCACAAGGTTTGTGGTGTGGGGAATGGAAACATCGAACGGACTCTCCTTTAGGTTGTTGTTGGACTTCTGATACTATTAAAGTTCTTGGGGTGACCTTCGCCGGGTCAGAACAGCACATGATAGGGATAGCAGAAGAAGAAATACATCAAAAGATTACAAATGGTATTTCCAAGTGGAATCACAAGGCTGGAGCACTATCGATAAAAGGCAGAATTAAAATTGTTAATACTTTCATAGTACCAAAAATTTGGCATATTTTACAAATAATGCCAGTATCAAACAGAACAACAGATAGTATACAGAGCCAGTTAACAAACTTCATATGGCGGAATAGAAAACACTGGACTCAAAAGGACAGCCTATGTTTGCCAGAATACCTGGGTGGTTTAGGTATGGTGCACATCAAGTCGAAAGTTGCAACGTTCAGAATTATAACAGCCATAAATTGCATACGTCAAAAAGAAACCAAAATGGGCTAGGATGATGTACTACAACATCAGTAAGGAAATGGGAACGCAAATACAGTGGCAAGTTTTGTACAATAAAGAACTGCAGTTACCAACAGCTCTCACAAAATTCGCAGATAGCGTAACAAATGCTTGGAACCGAATTCCCACAAGCTTCGCCAATTTTCCATCAAACAAAAATGAATTTAATAACCCACCCTTGTCCGAATGCTTCCTTTGGCCAAAACCAATCGCGAAAATATTGTCCAGTGACATATGGTTCAAATGCGGCCTCTATCTGATCGGAGACTGTATCGATGGTTCGGAATGGAAACGCAAAGAAGAACTTTGCAATGTCTACGTTACATTGCGCGGAATTTTTTATTTGAAAGGTACAGAGAACTCAAACAGCAATGTCTACGTTTCTATCCTCATTTAACGGAGACAGAAGGAGTAAGCAAATGGCCACCTGAAATTATTTTTGAATACTCGCCCGATCGTACATATACCATCAATAAGTATACAAAGAGATATTTGCAAGAAACCGTGGTGTGGTAGTCAACGAATTCAGGGTAAAGCAAAAGATGAAAGGAGCTTGGGGAGACGAAGAGATCAACTGGAACTATATGTTCAAACATCCTTCGTTGGCATCGGATAGCGTAGTGGTATGGAGATTTGTTAAAAACCGCTTAGCAGATAAAACATTCTTGCAAAAGGCTTCGTTAGCTGCTACAAACTACTGCAATAATTGTGTCTTGGTGGCTGATGCTTGGCACATAATAATATCATGTCATCTTGTTCAAGAAATATGGCATTTTGTTACCAATAAAGTAAAGTGTCTAATCTGTATTCCGAAAGTCTTAGTGAAAGACATGTACTGCATGTATAAGTACAATAAAACACGGACGAAAGCTGAAGTAAACTTAACCAACTTTCTTTTGGTATTTTCAACCAGTTATATATGTAAACAGCAGATAACGTACATAAAAAGTGACGAAACCCACGGTCAGTTTTACTCGAAATATAAAACCGCCTTAATTTCAAGAATAATGACTGAATACAAGTGGCACGTTAATAATAATAGTGTGGACTTTTTTAAACTACAGTGGTGCGTTAAAGGTGCTTTATGTAATGTGAAAAATAACAAACTGGACCTATGCGATGAACTGACGTAATGTAGCAAAACGAGACTTTTTAATTAACATTGTAAATTGTGTAACACGTCCTAGCACAGTTAAAAAACACAAAACTCCTTCTTCACAGAAACACACCACATTATCACAACCCACTCGCATTCAACCGAAACGCGAAAACCTTAACAGAATTACAGGCTCACAACATACTGTAATATCTCCACCAAAAACCCAAGCAACCTCACAAATACAACTTCAAGAACAAAGAAACACCATAAATACAATTAACGCAACATGCACTACAAAGACAGGTCCACCCAATAAAGTTACACGTCCTAGCACAGTTAAAAAACACAAAACTTCTTCTTCTCAGAAACAACCCACTCGTATACAACCGAAGCGCAAAAACCTTAACAGCACCACAGGCTCACAAAATACTGCAATATCTCCACCAAAAACCCAAGCAACCACACAAAAAACTCCATTTAATAAAATTACAGGAATTATTATAATGATTTTTTTTGTTTTGTTTTGTTTTCCTCTTTCCTCAATAGCTATGTTGGTAAGTATGAATTACATACTATCTCTAGCTTTCCAATGTGAATGTGTGAATTTTTAATTAATTAATTTTTTTTTTTTTGGACCCTACATAACTACACCAGACACAGACACTAATCGTTACTTGATTTTAATCCGTGCGATTAGTTAACCAGGCTAGACCTGAGTTCTCACAAGATACACTGACCATAATAATAATAATAATAATAATAGTACTGACAAATAAACCTGCGTATAAAAATAACGCGATTAAGAATGCGCAATCAGTATAATTTATGAAATTAATTTATGAAATCAGAAAATTATAACAGTAATCGTGATTTTGACTAAATGTATATTTCAGTCCTTAGTAAAGTATCTAATAGAACATATGTGCCAAATTTGGTTCAATTCGATGCAATAGTTCAGCCATAATATGGAAAAACAAAAAATTGACAGTTTTTTGTTACTTTAATACACTTCTGTATGCGCGATTCTCGCCAAAAGCTTTTCAAGAATATGTAAACCAAATTTAGTTCCAATCGCTTTGTGTTCAAGCGTCAATAAATTCTGTGCAGAAATCAAGTAGCGTCTCAAACAACAGAACTGCCCATTTTAGTTTTCCACTTGTCCTCCATATACATTTTTAGTGTATTTTTTAATTAAAAAAATGTAGTATCGTTTGCATTTTGTTTGTCCATTCGCACGTCCGAGGTCGAATCCTCCGGGGGCGAAGCCAAATTTTCCTGGGGGTGAGTTTAGTTGAGGGCGAATCTTCCGGTGCGAGTTTCCCTACAATCGTTATTAGATCATTTTAACCCCAGTTGCACCAACAAAATTAAGCCTTGCTTAAAGTTAAGTCGAACTTAAAATCTATGGCAAAGATTATTAAGACAATCGTAGCTATGGTGTTTAAGTTATGCTTAAATTTAAGGGATACTTAACTTTGACGGTGCAATTGGCCCTTAATGATTTGTATTTTCTTTGAAACTAAGCCAAAATATTGAAGAGCATCCCAAGGTAATGCTTTGGACGCTGAAAAATGTACCAATGATTATGATTATAGCGGACTTTTTAAATTTTCACAAAAAGTTGGCACAGGATCGCGAAAACCGCAAGTCTCTATGTCTTTAAAAACACCTGAGATACACTGCAATGAGCAATCTCAACCAAAATAGGAAAATTTACAATTGTTCCAAAAAGTTAGTGGGAGAGTACTAAATCAAGCGTTTTTCTAAATAAACCTCAAGTATTAGGTTGGATTGCTCAACATTGACAAAAGCGAATTGAAAATTAGCTTTTCATTTGCAATTCTTTATCGGAACTCAGAAATGGGCCGACTTTCATGAAATTTAATGTTACACTCTGTATATGTAGGTACTACGTCTACTTTTAAGAATATTCAAAAATTTAGTGAACCTTGCAGTGAACTATTTTATGGAGTGTGTTCTGCGTGCCGGAATAGTTAACCTAACCATTTTTGATTGAATTGTTTCAGATTTTTTAAAAACCCAATTGGGTTTCGGGATTTTCGTGTTCAAAGATTTCTTCTTCCATATTGGATTTTGTTCGCATCGCCGCTCAAAGGTGTGCTGCTTGGGGGTAGCAATTTTGGGATTGTACTGGGATCGTATAGGGCGTTTGGGGCAAAAAATTGAATTTCCCTGATGATTCTCAACAAATTTCAATGTCGGATTCGGCACTCCAAAAATCTAATACTATTTCAGGACCAGAGCTACAGATTGCCGTGATAAAATCCGTTGCGGCACGATATTTGAGTTTGATTTAGATGGATAAGAAAACTGATTAAAATGCCTAGCATGCTTTTTCGTCACCTCCTAACTGAATATAGGTATAGACAACGATTCATTGTAATTTGAACAATCCAATAAAGTATTAAGGAAGATATTAAGGGATCAATTTAATTTTTGAAGCAGGTATTGCATTTAAGCGAGTAATCAAACCTCGAAAGCAATTACGTTTAATAGAATTTTTAATTTATGGCGAGTCATCTTGTCAATAAATAAATATACATGTTCAAAAATTATGCGTTATTAAGTCGACGCGGTCCAAATTCGATTTTTAAAAAAGCTTAATAAGCACTTTTCTAGTAATTACGATTTAGGTTCATTCGACCCATACGTCTCTCGCATTATGTAAGTCGTTCAATTCGGCAACCTAGTGATATATTGCGCTAGAAAATAAACAATTAACGAGGCAATTTTCGATGGCACGATGAGTTGATGAAGGTTCGGAGTGGATTCCGATTTAAGGTAATTCATGTAATTAACTCGAAATTCGTGTTATTTGGAGCATCTAAACTTGTAATTAGTGTTCAATTATTGGCGTTAAACAATCGAGACAAAGCGCTAAGCTCATATTAATATTTCATAATTAAAGCTACTTAAATGCGTTAGGGGCGCGCGCCCAACTTTTTCCGCTCGCTCCCCTGTTTCGACAAAAACAAAATTATGAAAATAAGCCGAATAAAGGAGCTTTATTCAAATATTGTTTTGCGAACGTCAAAGTAGCTCAACGAGGTAAATAAAAAAATATTTAATATTGTCTTTGAGCGGAATAACTGCGGCTTCGTTAAGAAATAACTTAATTCTCTTCTCTTCCTTCTGCCTATTCTATTTGAATTTACCGAGTTTTGTTTCGTTTTAATACTCGACGAGAATTTTGATTAAAGAAACGGTGGACGCTTTACGTGCGTTTGACAGGTTAATAAGATTCGACGTCGTATGCACAAGGGGCACCCATTATAATATACGTATATGCGTATTACAGGTATAGTCAAGTATATAACATACATACCGTAATAGAAATACAATTAAGGTTGTGTCCAGGACGTTTTGCCGCTAGCTCCACTTCTTCACTTGATGGAGCAAAAGGTACGCCCACGTTTACAATAGCAGCGCGCACCTGCCGAAGTAAAAGTTGAAGATCACCAGGTATTGCCAGGAGCGTTACATATACAATTAGTTATTCTCATTTTATGTTGCATTATTCCTTTTATTTGCCCTCTCAATTAAATGATCAACATTTTTAAGTAAATGAAAGATATGTATTCGATTTTTGTTAAACAATAATAACTGACAGTGGCTAAAATTAAAAATCTGCAATAAAATAAAAAGCGAAAAGCTTTACTAAATTTCAACGGCAATGTGAAGACCCATTTGATTTGACAATTGGGTTTTAGTTTCAAATCAGATAACTTTTGTTTGAAAAGTGATTTTAAAAAATTTACTGTGGCTTGCACAGATACCACCCGCCGGAAATGAGAGTAGGTACAGAGGGACCGACAGACCGACATCATTGAGATTTTGTTTGATTCGAATTCCTGGTACTTCGAAACGTGTATTTTCGTAAAAAAAGTGGGAGACCCCAATGCAATACCTCCCTTAGACCCTTACTAACGTGCGGGTCGTAAAAACTGTTCCACAATTTTGTTCCTTAACACATCAAGTATGTAAACAACAAATTTCATGTAATTCTCTCCACTTTCGTTGTCCGGCCAAGAATTGCAGTGGAATTTTTTTTTGAGTTTTCAAAAAATAATTTCAGATTCGTGGTTGTCATATTCAAAAACCTTCAGATACCAAATTTCGTCACGTTCGAAATCACAATTCTTTTTCGCGCCCTTTCGTGGTAGGAATTTTGAAAAACAATTTGCAAAATAGGAAATTTCTTATGGTTGCTGAGAAAAAAATTAAAAAAGAAATGCAAATTTCGCCACTTTTTTAAGGGTGGTTCCCAAACGAAACACGTTGAGCCCTCGGTTTATTTGAAAAAAGTGTGTGTTTTGATCCCCTCTGCCACCTAATATTTTTTTACATACATATGTAACACCTATAGGTACATAATTTGACAATATATATTTTGTTACAGGCATATGCGGTGCAGATTTCCGCTGATCTACATACTGGTAAGTTTTTTCTAATTTTCTTTTGCTACGCTACTCTTGTTAATACAGGGTGGGCGACTTCTACTTGGAACCCTTTTGCACCTTAAATATCTGTTTTTTGGTTTTGAAACTTATACTAATAGAACATACTTCAGTTATATGTATAAAGACTGACGGAATATTTCCCGGATACTTATTTTTAAGTATTATTTTAAATATTAACAGGAACTGTTGCAACGACCTTTTAAGCAAGTCTATATAAAAATGACCCTTACTTAGATTTCCTTGAGTTTTTCCATGATTCTTTTAAATTTTAATTTAACAAATATGCTCTAATAATAATTGATTTATTCGCTTGAATAAAATTGCTTTAGATTGGCATTGTCATAAATATAGAAGGTGTAGAAAAACAAACTACGAAAGAAAACGTTACACATATAGAAGATAATTAGTTAAATTATTGTGTACGGCTCAATGAACAAGCTCGCCAACGGAGGAATAGTTTTGCTCAAGCAGATGGCATTTTAATTTTCGCTTAAATCCTTAATTGAAGATTTTTTGATTGTTTTATTGCAATTTGATGCAGTTGTAGTAATAACCTCTTTCATAAAGAGTTGTGCGATTTCGATGAGTGGGCATGCTCAGGTTGTTACCATTCCTTGTGCTCATTGCGCTAGTGCTAGTTTTCTTCATTTTAAGAGTTTTAAGAGTTGTCGTTTTAAGAGCTTATTTAAGATATGCTTTTGTTTTTTGAAAGAAAACCACAGCTTGCTAGATATAAATCTACTATTGCTACTACTGATGAGCAATTAAAAGAACGCTTCTTACTATCTCCATCTTTTTCCATTAATTTTAATAGAAAAAATTTCTTATAATAAAGCATTAAAGCTTTGAACTCCAATCCAAGCTAACCCTCTTACAACGTTCTATCCAAATACCGAAATTCGCAATTTTTCAAACGTGTAAGTATAAATGAAAATTTGAAATTTGAAATTGTTCAATTTACAATATACCTAAGTACGTTTGCATTCAAATTACCGTTCTTGATGCGCACATTACGCACACAAAAAAGAGATATGGTTACGCCACGCTTTAATATAATTAAAGATGTAAATCGATTATTATAATACATATTAAAAGAAGGCAAACTTTACACTGCACACACAAAAAAAGATAAGCGCGGGTCTATGATTGACCGTTTAAATGCTTCGCTGAGCGTAACGCAAGAATCTGTTTCGTCGTACATCAAGCGTATCATCCCTAAAACACCCTCACCACTCGTATCTGTGTTTAGATTAAAATCTAAATTAACAAGGGACTTGGAACTAAACGAGCGTTGATTTGCGTAATATGGAAAACGCAAAGAAAATGCTCTCCGTTGAGAAACGTTTAGGAAGTGAAAAGAGCGAAGTTATATCAAATCAGGAGAGGGATAGTGTAATGCAATATTTCCGGCTAGTTTCCGCCGGAACAACAATTTTCACTACCTCTCGCGTTAAGTTAGTTTTCCGCGTCGCTTTCAGACCATCGATTTTTTCTTCCTTACGCCGGATACGATCTAAATAAAACTCACCTGCCAAGTATTTTCCAGCGTTGCGCAAAATGACATATTGTGTGCACCTGAAAAGAGTGTGCATGTTTTAGTATTTATGAAAAAATAAACGTCGGAACTAAAAGAAAGGAGATGTAGGTCAAGTAATGTGTTTGAATTGACTATCCCCAAGCGTAAATGAAATACATATTCCAGTTTTTTTTGTATACTTTCAGTCAATTAGAAGATGAAAGGTTGTTTCTAATTTATTTTTATCTTTATTTAGTAGGTGAAAACTCTGAACATCTACAATTGAACGAGAAATTAAAATCTATTTTAATGTTATGCAGGGCTTCTATTTCAAAGTTTAATGGGAGGTTTACCTTATAGTTTTAGCATTAACCCCCATTACCCCAGCTCCCTCACTTATTTTAATACGCAACCCTACTCCCCCCCCCCCCACAATCAAGTGACGCATCATTTTAAAGGCCATACAAAAATACTCATAAAATCAAATTTGGATGATCTGGTGAATTCTATGCCAGTCACTTTTACAGGATACCGTTAAGCGATTCTCTAACAGCCAGATGAGGTCCTTCTTGCCTTCTTCTTCCAATACATTTTCACATAATTCCTCATATATATAGGGAAAATATATATAATATAATATATAATACCCAGGAAGAGACAGACACAAGACGATTAACACCCGAGAAGATGGGATTCTTTTTCTTATTCCCATTCGCCCGGTCCTCCGCAAACCAAGGGTGCATGCGTAGAGCGCAAAATATGCATTAAAATAGAAAAACGTTATCAAGGATTTGGTTTCAGACAAGTAGTGGTACCTCTTTTAGCACCACTGGAAGTTCCTCTTCGACTAATTAACGATATTATTGTCCGTTTAGCCTTGCTGGTAGGAGAAACGGTCCTATAATAATCTCCAATAATGCCAGCCCACACATTTACTGAAAACTATTCCTGGAAATTATTTTCGCGTATCTAATGCGGATTCTCTTCTGCCAAAAAATTGTTGACGGCATTCCTTGAGAAATTTGCTTCGCCGCTAAATAAAATCGTGTTTTCAAATAACGGATTTTGGACTAGCATTTGTAAGAATCATTGGCAAAGAATTAAACGTAGTGGAAAGTTACGTGGGAGAGCTTGAACCCTTTGAATGTGGTAGGGCTACATAATAATAATAATAATAATAATAATAATATGGTCTTTATTGCATCTTTGTGTATTCACATTAATCAAAGCAATGATTTTAGGGCGAAGTTCAGCTTAGGGCTGTTCTACCACTTAACCCTATGTGTGCATATACAGTCGTCTGGCTTTATAACAATTGCAATCGGCAAGTGCATAAATTAAATGCATCTCTGCATATTTTTGAATTCAACAATTTTTTCCCTCATATTTATTATTTCGCTATTTCGCCTAAACATAATTTCCATCGTGGACTATTTTTGTGGTGACAGTATGAAAATAATGCAAGAGACCAGAAAGCTAAATAAAGAAACAGGGTGCTCCAACAAAAGATCTGAAAGATAAAATTGTAGCCGATTCAAGAAAATGTAACACCCTGTATACTACGACCAACTATTTTGATAGTTCCTTGTACAGATTCTAAAAAATAATTGATTTGTCAAATTTGAAACAATTAAATATCACAAAACATAAGATAGAAAACGCAAAATATGCGAAAAAAAATTGAAACTTTACCCCCCAATATTACGAAAACGATACCCTTTAGACCATGCATAATATATTTGCATATTTTTTCTTATTTTCAAGAGTACTATCACTCCCTGAAATATCTACATGACATTAATGAACACCCTGTATATTGGGATGTTGCAATATACATTTTGTTTCTGCATAAACTGAAATAACACACTGTGAATTTGTATTTTGTTTTAATCAAAATAAATAATTATTTTGAAAACAGTATCTTGGAAAAAAAAGATGACTGTGAATGACTTGTAATCTACCAATTTTAAACGAAATGTACAAAAATGCTTGGAGTTATTGTTAATAGTAATTAAAGCAAAAAGAAATGAGCAACTCTAATTATTTTTTTTTTATTTAAAAAGGCTATTGTAATAGGTATTTAAAATCAAATAAATTAAACTACTAAAACAATCGACGTTTCACGGTAATTATCGTCTTTTGTTTCCAAGGCTTTCTCTTGAAGACTGAATTAAAATTTTAGCAAAACTAAGCAACAAATCACAATATGTACTTTGATCAAAAACAGAATCTCAATTAAAAATCCCGACATACAATTTGATGGTTATAAAAACAATGTATTATTCAAATAATTTCATAATCTATCACTACTGTCTTCTTGTAAAATAAAATATAATAAACATGCGAAATTTTACATATATAAAAACTAAAAGAGTTCTTCACTGATTCTTTTTATCACTATATCTTATCAATAAACAATAATCCTTCTATTGTTTGTATTATTTATGTGGTATTTCTTTGAGGTAGTGGTAAATTTAAGAATCCAGCATTAGGTTTCATTAAGAAAACCTGCTCTCAAGGAAAATTTATTTCTTAAAAATAAATCGCAACATATTTACTTTGCACCCTTATTAACACTCAGTTATACACCATGCCCAAGATAATAGTGTCTATCATTGGGATCTCGGAACCATAGAAGATACCAAGATGGTCAAATTAGGGAGAAGTCAAAGTCAAAGAGTTATTATCATACTGTAAAGAAAGCCCGAAATTTCCGATTACTTCCAAAGATATGCCAGAAAAACCGAAATTTGCCGATTTTGTTTTTATTTTTTCCTGGTGGTATTTGAAGAGATACAACAAATTTAGAAAAACGCTTTCTCATTGCCACTATTTTAGCTCTACAAGATAGCGTTGATAGATTTTCAATACAACATTTCGTTTCGGAAAAATCATCATCTACTTTATTTTTTTATATAGCCGTCAAAAAATACTTACTGTATTGAGTAGCAGTTTTTATTACGAATACAACGATGTACCTACGACCGACAAAAAAACTAAGTTGGAAACTGTTGGTTTCAACAGGATGGTGCATCCATACACAACGCCTTAATCGTGCCAGAATACCTATCAAACGTATTTTCCATTTTCCCGAAAATTTGTGCGCTAGATATTTTCGCACGATTAGGGCGTTCTGCGCGAGTGCACCATCCTGTGAAACCAACAGAGTTTTCAACTATTGTTTTTTTCTACCGCACATCATTGTATTCGTAATAAAAAATGCTATTTAATACAGTATGTATTTTTTGACCGGCACCATATAGAAATTAATTGGTGAGCCTGATTGTGTACGCGTATTTTTACTGAAATTTTTCTTGGGTTTGTGATTTCCTAAACGCGAACTTTTTTTTAAGCGAGTTTCCTCAGGAATAAACTTATGTCGGAAGCGTAATTTCTTGGAACACTGTAAGAATATAAATTTTTGTTTTAGGGAAATATCCCATGGGAGAATTTCCGGGGACGAATATTCTCCTGGGGAGGGGGTGTGATTTTCCGAGAAAAAAATGTTCTGAACGCAAAGTTGTTTTTTGAATTATCCTCTCGGCTTCCGCACCTCGTCGGTTTTAAAAGGTCTTGATACGAAAAATGAAAAATATGTGTTGTATCTCTACATAAATCTTAATACAGCTTGTCTAAATACTAGCATAATCTGTATACCAAACAATTCAACACCCACAAAGTTTCTAATATTTTTACAGAAAACCACAACAAATCTTTCCAAACGTTTTGACTCATGAGCTTCCTTGAACCCAAAATAACAAAATAGTTTGTTCCGTAAGTGTGAACGTGCATTTTACATACGACCCTAATAAAAATCTAGTCGTTTTCATCATTTTTGCTCTAGGTACTTGAAAAGCGCTTCTGAAAACCATAATTGCGTACTAATTCACATACGATTTTAAAACAAATTCCCGTACAATTTATGTGAATGGGTAATTAGCTAATCAGCTCTGTATCACGATACGTGCAATAGGAATAGATCAATAGAGGGATAGACAAATTCGTCTCTTTTATAGAGCGTAATCGACACAACGACGTCCGCTAGCAAAAACAATAATGAAACTTACCGTAAATGGGAAGACACTCATAAATTAAAGGCTCTAAAGAAATTTGAACGAATCAAGCACTTTAATGTACCTTAAACAAAAGCTGCAGGATAACTGGCCCGCAGCTGGGCCTGGGGCACCCTGCTGGGGCTTGCCTTCACGTCCCTGATTTTCTCCGCCCTTGGCATAGCTTCAGCAACCAATAGAGACATCAGAACACGCCCAGCCTTAGGGTAAATTTCCTAGTTGCAGTACAGGAAACGTAAAAATGTGTTTCTTTACAGCAGTAGGTAGGTGTATATACCTATATGCAATCTAAGTATATCGAATTGGGAATTATTTACATGCACTCCCGTTGTTCCTCTTCCTATAGAGCTTCGATTTTTTTTCCTTCTGAAACTTATACGTAGGTATGAGGGTTTTTTAGTTAGGCGCGTGCATTGCTCATCACCGATAATAAAAACACTAATCTAATTTTATTAAAGGCTGGCGTTCTCATTATGTTGAAAAATTAAAGCTTAGCCTGAGGATTTCGCAATTAAGTAGACTGTGTTGTACTGGTTTCGTTTAATTCTTTGCATTTCAAAGTTATTCAATTTTGAGATGTTTAATTTATCTCGTTTCCGCTAAGCCAAGTCTCCGAATGTCTACATTTACCTAACTATGAAAAAATAAACAATAATTAGTTCTATAATACTCTATATCTTTAGATCTATTTCATTACTTTTAAGTTGTGCCATTGATGTATGTAAAGGAAATGAACTAAACATGTCATTTGTTTTAATAATAACGTTTTGGTGGAGAAAACCTATAAATTCGTACCTATATAAATATGGTAATTAAGTATACGTTTTGGGTTTTGCATGCATAACAATTCAATTACAAAAACACGCTGAAGGGTTAACGTTTTCCAAATTAATTTTTAGCTGATGGAAATGGCAATTCAAGCTTACAATTTGCATTGTTTATTTACAAAAATGTCAATATTTGCAGGTAGAGCTGAAACAGGGATGAATTATGCACATTGCAGAAAAAGCTCATGTTTTATACCTCCCAATCGCCGAAAGTTGACATCTCGACATTTTCGCACAAGTTTTTTTAACATGTGGGGCAAACTTATACAAAATTTGACACATGTCAAAACGCAATTCATTAGAGGGGGGTCTTAACTATTTAAAAAGAAAGAAGTGAAATACGGCTTCTTCAAAATGCACTGTAAGTCTAAACGGTCCTTATTAGTGCCTTTATATCCCCCCCCCCCACCTGCGAAGTGTGCAATTATTTTTGCCTACATCTATGCGTTTATGTTTACGCCTTCCCTTCCATACACTTTGTATCTCCATAATATCAGACGTACACCCGGGGTTAGAGCTTACACTCAATACGTTAATTTAACTGATTTACGAATTGGTTACTTTTTCAAATTTTCAGAGAGTGGAGGTTGAAACGGGGACCCCAGATCGAAAACCGAACCGAAACCGTTATTCCTTCAGAAATCGAAAATTATGGGAACCAAAACCCTTATTATTTTTTCGGTTCTTTTCGATTTTTTACGGTTCTTAACAGGTTATTCAGGGGCGGACTGACACGAGGGGGGGGCGGGTGGCGATTGCCACCTAGCCTGTAGATCATAATGGCCCGTTGGAAATTTATAAGTATGTGCTGTATTTAGTTTCTTGCACTATTAATAAATTATTAACACGTTTCTCTAATTGGGGTTGATGTTAGGTTGTTAAAAAATTCTGTTAATTGAAGTGTTTTACAATGAATTTATCATTTTTTGTCGTAGTATTTTGAAAGTGCTGAAATACAATGATAGGCGACGCACCTCGTGTGGATTGTATATTTTGTTACTTTTAATTATCAGCTGCAATTTAAAAAAAAAACTGTATGGTAATTGATTTTCGAGAAAGGAGTACTTTAAAATGTTTTTGTGGTGCACCTCAGAGCTAACCCCCCCGCCACCTTCATTACTACACTAATACTTTAATGGCCCGTAAGTACCCAGTCCGCCCCTGTGTATAACCTTCTTTTTTTACCAAAATTCAACTACACCAAAATTTCTCGGGAAGACACTTTTTCTTATTAATTTGGGTTGGGTGCGTAGAATCCAAATCAATTCGTACTTTTTCGATCAGACTTCTCAATCAAAAGTTATAGACTTGAAACCAATTTCGAAAGAAAATTCAAAGAGCTGTAACTTTTGAAATAGTAGCCCAATCTTGGAACTGTTGGAAATTATGGATTCTACAAGCCACATTCTATAAGAAAATTTTTTTTCCGGGTTGATCTGAGACAATTTTTTTTTCGGGGCTCAAAAAAAGGCAGTGTATAACCTTCCTTTTTTACCAAAAATTGACTGCACTAAAATTTCTCGGGAAAACACTTTTTCTTATTAATTTTGGTGCGTAGAATCCAAAACAATTCGTACTTTTTCGATCAGACTTCTCAATCAAAAGTTATAGACTTAGAAACCAATTTCGAAAGAAAATTCAAAGGGCTGTAACTTTTGAACTAGTAGCCCAATCTTGGAACTGTTTGAAATTATGGATTCTACAGGCCACATTCTATAAGGAAATTTTTTTCCGGGTCGATCTGAGACAATTTTTTTTTCGGGCCTCAAAAAAAGGCAGTGTAAAACCTTCCTTTTTTATCAAAAATCGACTGCACCAAAATTTCTCGGGAAAACACTTTTTCTTATTAATTTTGGTGCGTAGAATCCAAAACAATTCGTACTTTTTCGATCAGACTTCTCAATCAAAAGTTACAGACTAGAAACCAATTTCGAAAAAAAATTCAAAGGGCTGTAACTTTTGAACTAGTAGCCCAATCTTGGAACTGTTTGAAATTATGGATTCTACAGGCCACATTCAATAAGAAAATTTTTTTCCGAGGCGATCTGAGACAATGTTTTTTTCAGGGCTCAAAAAAAGACAGTGTATAACCAGTGGCGCACTGGCCCGGGGGGGCGGGTGGCGATTGCCACCTGGCCTGTAGATCATAATGGCCCGTTGGAAATTTATAAGTATGTGCTGTATTTAGTTTCTTGCACCATTAATAAATTATTAACACGTTTCTCTAATTGGGGCTGATGTTAGGTTGTTAAAAAATTCTGTTTTAATTGAAGTGTTTTACAATGAATTTATCATTTTTTGTCGTAGCATGAAAGTGCTGAAATACAATGATAGGCGACGCACCTCGTGTGGATTGTATATTTTGTTACTTTTAATTATCAGCTGCAATTTAAAAAAAAACTGTATGGTAATTTATTTTCGAGAAGGGAGTACTTTAAAATGTTTTTGTGGTGCAACCTATGCAATTCCACCTGGCCCAAAGTTACGCAGTCCGCCCCTGAGGTTATTTGGAAGTTGAAGTACGCGCCGGCGAACACGTCCCGAAAATTGATAAAATATTCTATGATTGCAATCGGTGGATTATAAATGTTTAATAAGGTGTCGAAATTAAGGTACGGGTGGCGATGGCGGTAATTTAGCCACTACTGTAAATACAATGATAATAAAAGAAGGGGCGAGGTTTTAGAAAATAAAAAAAAAACAATACTCCATACATAAGTTTTTGTGTATTTTTTTTGTTTTTTATTAATAAATTAAGTTTAAATACATGTTTCCCTCTTCCTCCTTTATTCCCCTTGAATCCACTCCATAACGCTTGTGGCTTTTCATTATTTCTATAATAAACACCCCAAAGCTTTTTATTATTAAGTATCGATTAAGGTCATTAGAAGCTTTTTTTGAAACAGTCCCGCCCGTCCCGAGTAATTTCTTTCATCATTAACGAGTAGCTTTAAAATGGTTATTTAAAAATTAAAAAGAAATCTTTCTGTTCTTGTATGTAGATGATGGAAATGAATTAATATTTTTAATTTAATACTTTATTTTATGTCGATACCAATTTTTGTTGCTATTTTAAAGTTTTAGGTCCATCTAATAGACAACAACATCTCGATATCAAAACTAGGAGTGAATTCATGTTGTTTTTGCTTTGTTGTTATATAAATATTCATATACTGTAAAACCAAATGTAACGCGTTGATATATCTGCATTTGCATGCGTATACATAGTTTCAATTGGTGCAAGAAGTCAATCAAACCAATTTGCTGATTGGGTGTTGGAACATCATCAAATTAATGTGAATTTTGGGTGCTGAAAATCCATACTCATACCAATGAATCCGGCACCAGTAATTGTTTAGTGCACATTTTGGGCCGGGGGAGTGATTGGGCCGTATATGCTGCTGGAAATGCGCTAACTGTTAATGGTACGCGCTATCGCGAAAAGTTAACGTAGTTTTTGTGGTCCGAGTTGGATGTAATTCGAGATGTAATTGATATGGGGAAATGTTTTTCCAACAGGACGGTGTAACCTCCCACACGGCAAGTGAAAAATGGTGTTACACTGCAGACCAAGTTTACAGGCCCTGTCATTTGTCGTTTTGGGAATCAACATTTTTTCTCTGGGACTATTTGAAGGAAAATATGTATGCGAATAAGCCTGAAACAGTTGAACATATTAATGAGGAAGGCCGGCCTGTGTGGCGCAGTGTCATGGAAGACCAACTTCGGCACTAAGGGTCCCTGGTTCAAATCAGGGTTCGGGTATGGATTTTATTTTGTAAATGTATGGTGGGTTGATTAGTAGAGAAAGCAAATGTCAAAAACCAGCTTAATTAATTAATACGGCTGGCGCGTTATTGGTGAAATAGAGCCACATTTATGCGAAAAGGTTATTTAAAACATCAACAAAAGAATATGCCAGAGGTTTCGTGGTGGCCATTTGCCTAATGTTTAATCGGAACTATTTTTCTTTATGTTGAAATAAAAACGTACATTTAATTCAAAAAATAAATGTGCTTTTCTTTAAAATTAAATTCGGCGCTCTTGTTGGGACACCCTTTATTGTGTAGTGCAGATGGTAGTTACGCAGAGAAATTAATTTTTTAAAGTATTGTTCGGTTTCCTTCAGAGGTAACCACCACAACTCTCATCTCTTTTTTTAGTAAAGGTTATTGCCATTCTGCACCAGCCACGACTTTTATTTTTATTATTATTTATTTATAAAAAATCTCGTGTTAGTTTTTTTGGCTTAAAAAAATGTTCTGGGAAACTATAAATTGACTAATCTAAGAATGGACCAAATTTTGAGCGGATCTGTACATTCAACTGCCAAACTGTAAACTGTATCTAACTTGCAACTGTGAGTAAAATAATATTTTATAGCGTTCTATTCAGGTGGATAGGGAAATGTTGGTTTAATTGTTTCGTGGAGTGCGTTCAGCGAGAAATTATGTAAATGAAGTTTGGAACGTTAAAAACTTGCCCTAACAGAACATTGTCAGCAATTCATGCGTGCCTTCTTGTTTTAATTGTGTTGTTTTATGTTGCTGGTTTTGCTCCAAGCTTTTCAGATGCATAAGAAAATCTGGAAGCCGTATCCTCCGCGAAATTGTTCACAAAACGAAAAAAAAAGACCTACTACGAAATTCTCTCGTATTAGATTTTTCGAAACGCGCCTGGGGCTCACCGCTTTCAAGGGCGCACGCTCCTGGGGTATCGAGCGCAGCCCTTAGGGCGGTGTCGTCGTGCCAACGTCAATTCTCCCTCTGTATGAGTTATATTACACAAAAATGCATACTATTCTAATCAAAATTTCGCAATTGCCGAGATTGCATCGGAACGGTAAGCAAATAAAGTCCACAATTAACCAAAACTATTATGTCTTCCTGCAATGGAAATGACAGGGCAGACGATACAAGCAAATCCAGGTGGATGCATTAACTTAATCGAATGTTAAGAACACTCAAATCGGATTATTACAGATCACAGATCAAAGTCTGATGCGAATGAATAAATCCGAAGACAGTACAGTCCCAATCAACTTTACAAATTTAATTACTCTCAGGCAAAAACTACAAATTAAGAGCGTTTATAATAAATTCTAATCCGGATTACTGCATATACGTGTTTTAGTTACAAAAGTTCCAAAATTCGCGATCCTATAACGAAAAATGTCTCAAAAATCTTTTGGCCTCTACTCAATAATCTTTATTACATTATGAAACGCTTCTTATTAACGAGCGACCTCGCTCGTTCATGATTTTGGATTTTCTGTCCGACCGTCCGTCTGTGTATATGATAACTCGGGAACGGTTTCGAATTTTCCATTTCTGGTTTCCGTAATAGAGAGACAATGGTCAGGGGATTAACAGACTAAATTTTGGTCATTTGTACTTTTTGTCCGTCCGTCTGTGTTTATCTCTCGTCTGTATTGATTTGCAAAAAATTTAATTTTATTTAAGGTACCTCTATGCTGCAATAGAATAATATTTTAGTGAACGGTGGGATTTGACGTGGAACAATCCTGTAAAGCAAATGGGTTAAGAAACTTTCATTCGCCAAAACATACTTCGCATTGATAGAAATAATCAGCTTTATTTATATATGTCGCAGCCGTTTAATGAAATTGGACATTTCATGAAAAGTCTAGTCCGAGGCCTAGTCATTTAGTGAAACGCTGAAAATTTGTACGTGTGGGGTAATTTCACTTCCCCTTCTAGATCGATAAGGATACCATTTATCGATCTCTAATGGGAAGGGAATCCAATCGCTTGGTCTTGGAAAGTAAACTGTTCCACAGTTTCATATAAATGACGACTTTTCATGAAATGTCCAATTTCATTAAACGGCTGCGACATATATAAATCAAACTCAATATACAGGGTGGTGACTTGCGTAACGCATCATAGGGATTTCAATGTAAAATTCATAACGTGCGATTATTGGCTCCCCAAATTATTGTAGAGCAAAAATGTATTAAAGTTTTTTGTAGGAAAAATTTTTTTACGCCAATCAACCGTATCAGTTTTCAATTTTTTTCATATAAAGATGTAAAATTGGAAATATAAAACCCGCATCTTTTCAATAGGTAATCTGCGATGCCATGGAATTTTCTAAAACAAAAAGATATCCACTTATCAATTAGCAACAGTTCGAAATGGATTTTATGATCGACTTGGTTACTGTCTTGCAGTTAATGGTGACTTATTCGAACATTTATTGTAAATTGTTATATTAGGAAACCGTTTGGTCTTTCTTTATGTTGAATTCGCTGTTCTAAATATAATACTTTTTGATAGAATTTGATTTGTTTTATAGCAAACATTCCATGGCATGACGGATATTGGCGTAGTTTTTGTATTATAAAATTCCATGGCATCACAGATTATTGAAAAAGAGGGGGGTTTTATTTTTCCAATTTTCCGCCTTTATTATGAAAAACATTGAAAAATAATACGGTTGATTGACGTAAAAAATTTTACTATATTTACTACATTTTTGCTCTAAAATAATTTGGGGAGCCAATAATCGCATGTTATGAATTTTACATTGAAATCCCTATGATGCGTTACGCAAGTCACCACGCTGTATAATGGATAACCGTGAAGTAGTAAAAGTAAATGAATTGTATTTTAATAAACACTCTGCACAATAAAAATAAAGCAAATTGCAATACGTTAGTATATTAAGCATTTCCAGGCGTAAGGTCGACACCGCGTACGATCGTTTTCCCAATATTTACACTCATATCTATAGATATTCACGTAGTACAATCTAACCCAATCAGTCCTTTATCTTACAACGAGGAATGATTTAATTACTTTGCCATTCATAACATTCGGTTGCGGTAGACGTACTTTTTATTTTATTTTATTTTTCTCTTTACACTAATTTTTTTTTCTTTTTTTAATAATTTCTTTTTTTTAACAATTTTTTACAATTCTCTTTAATTGCTTTTTTTTAATGGTAACTATCTCATTTGTTATATGGCTGCTGCAGTTATTAAATAAAGGCATATTATTATGATTATTATTATTACTTTAACTCGGCTTTCCTTGCTCTTATTTCCATTACAATTACCTGCTTCATTTACCACATTTTGAATTACACGCGTATTGCAGTATCAATAATTTTCTGGGATAAAATTGCATTTCTAACCGCGTTTGTTACTTTATATTTCTAATTCCCTTTTAACTTCTTTGGGGTTATATAAACCAAATGGGTTGGGTTATAAAAAATGAAACAATTAATTTCCTTACAGTGCGTAAAACACACATTCACACACAGACAATTATAATCACGTGTCTACTTTTAGATTATGCACGGAGGCTCGTTAGAAAGTTGAATTCGCAAAACTGTTGGCGATTTGTTTATAATTAAATAAATAATCGTTACTATTGCTATTATTTCAAATAAAAATTCGTGTAAGTTAAGGGTTAAACCTTCAATTTCACATGATATGAAGTTGTATATGCGTCCTTTGGTCCTTTGTTTTTGAAATAACTGTATGGGAGTGTGTAACCTATATGTAGATACCACATAAAAATATGTAATAATTCTTGTTTACCAGCTTAATGGCGGTATATGAAAAGAAGTTGCATGAGTTATGTTGCGGATCTATAAACTTATATTGACGACCTCATAAAATCCGGGACAAGTTTATATCACGCGGGGCCAAGAAAGGGATCAAATCCTAAAAATCCAATATTTAGTTGATATTGTAAAGAAGAAAACGGGGGTTGTTGACAGATGCAAATTCATATAATCGCTTAGTCTTCAGTATCATACGACCAAATTATGTAGGATGGTAAATGATGGAATTAGATTTTTCTTCTGAACCGCAAATGGTCGCTATTGTTTCTGTACCTACCTAAATAGAAACCAGATTCCGGATAAGTCAGTAAAAGCTGTATCAAACATGATATACCTGCCTACCTACAACATTTTATTATAAAGCTACCACCCCCGCGGCATCCGGTCGCGTGTAAGAAACTGTACAAGCTCCACTACAATCTACGGTGTCGGCATGATGGCCCACGGCCTTCTTGGATCCCTCATGAGCTGCACAACTTCGGCCTGTTCAGTACACCAGACCACGACAGTTCCCTGAAGCCAAGTCATTGCGCTCACATTCCGGCTTGCATTATGTGAAATGTACACCGAAATGCTTCCAAATTTATTTAAACGTTATTTATTATGGACTCGGAACATTTTCGCTTCGCTTATTATATATCATCTCACATATAAGGACCAAGTCGTGGAATTCTTAAAGAAGAAAGGCCCGCGGTTGGTGCCGCTGCTTTCACGTTCGAAAGGGGTGTGGCGATTTCGTGACAATTTTTCAAATCTTCGATCTTGTACGTATATCGAATTATCTTCCGCGCTCCTATAATTTTACAGAAGAATGTTGACAAGGAAACTGCAAGAATTCAACTTCAGCTAAAAAGTACAATGGTAAAGAAAGGGGCGTTTGAAAACCGAATCTTTTCATACTTACATCACTGCAGTAGCGTAGGTCATTTGCGAAGAATCCGAAGGAGATGAAGAATCTGAAGGAACTTAATGAAACTTGAATCTTTGACATTTGCCTGGTGTCGCCGCCTCTCCCAGGATTTAGTCAACTGTCGTGAGGATGCGTCCCTGGTAGGCACTATCAGGGACCTTTCACCACTACTTGAAGAATCTAAAGGAACTTAATGTTCCAAAAGATTCGAATAAGCTGGCAACACTAATAAGCATTAGGTAGCAACAATTTTTACCAAAAATGGAAAGTAGCAGTTGTCCCAAAAAGTGGGATTTTTGAAATAACGCAGGAATTTTTGAAGAATCATAATAAAGAATTTTAACATCAGAACAATCAGAAGTGTTCAAAGAAACTGGAAAATCTTCTGATGCATTTCGGGGAAAATGCATTCCCATATAGTTTTCATTCAGATGACTTCGTGTAATAAGGTTGTCTAGTGGTAAATACTCTATGACACGAATTGTAGCGGTATTTCAAAATAGGAGTGTGGATTTTTCAATTTTGTATGTTAGGCTGGTTTAGTTGGTATGTACATATTAAATGTACAATTCGATCCCTGTGTGGGAACGGGGAAAGAATATTTCCACTGCAGAAATGCACGGCATGCGGTAAGAGTCCTCTAATCAAAGGCACCTCTTCGCTTATTCCCCTCGAGGGTAAATATCCGATTTAACCGCATCTATTTTGAACTTTGGTCTCCAATTCCTGTCGTTAGAGATCTTCGCAGGCCTTTTCAATAGGTGTTGAAACTGGACTACCACTCAATATTCGAAACCGTTCAAGCATTTTACGAGTGTGGGCTTTTTTTACAAAAACTATGAGAAGCTTTTAATATTCATAGAAGATTCCAAAGCGTCTCTATAGGAATATTCTACTAAAATTTTAACAAGACTGTAAGTCTAAGACAACTAATTTTAAGAAGGTTATAACAAAAAATTCTAAAGATCTGAAGGTTCTGAAGATTCCAAAGATTCTAAAGGTTCTAAAGCTTCTAAAGGTTCTAATATGGTCCTAAAGGTTTTAAAAGTTCTAACGGTTCTAAGGATTCTAAAGATTCTAAAAGGTTTTAAGAGGAGGTACTATAGAGCATTCTAAAAATATTCTGAGATTAGGAGGGTATTCAGATCAGATTCTGTGTTTGTATTTGTAAGATAATTCTAAGATTTAAAGATTTGTATGGAATTGTACGATATACTTGGGGTTGTGTAATTGTGTATGCACTAAAGTAGACAACAATGTCATTGATTCAAAAGTTGTTTATTTCAGATTACGTATTGCAGCTCTCTAAAAACGATTAGAGGAGTATTTTTCTAATATTATGCACGGGGGTTAATGTATGGCAATCCTTCATGTTCAATTTAAATCGCCAAGTGTAAATTTTGTTATAACTATGGGCAATCTAAAACGATTCACCCTTAACAACTGGGGAACGAAATGGTACATCGTCATACGGTTTTTAGTGAACATATGACGGTCGAGAGCAACATATTTAGTTATCATCCCCATCAAATCTGATCTTACCTCGTGTGACAATAAATGTTCTTTAGAAATTATATTGATCAGTGTATCAATAAAATTGCAATGAAAAGCAGCTATTGCTTTTCGAAGGGGAAATATTGGGCCTATATTCCTTTTCGTCGATAAATGAACCAATTTCTTGGAACGCAAGAGATTTTCGCTAATCGTGATAACTTTACCATCCCTATTTTTTGTCGTCTCAGCCTATCGGGTAACTTGCAAATCACACAATACTGTCAAATATTTCAATAACCATTAATTCATATTTGAGTGTTAATATGGTCCCTACGGGTATACTATACTACTGTGCAACTGTTAATTTCTCATTTTTGTTTTAGCTGTTCATCCTCCAGTGATTTAATTAAACATTTTTTTGAGTTTGGGTTCTCCAGATTCGATATTTTTTCCCCGATAATTCTGGAAACGGTGCAGTCTATTCTGTTTTTTTGTTGTCTTTTTTTGAATGCGCCCCATATCTGTAAGGGCTACATTGAATATAAAAAGGCGTTTTTTTCCTATCTTAGCACTACGTTATCGAATTAAAGAGTTAAAATTTAGGAGGCGTAACAGCTATTCAAAAAATAAAGGAACGCGTGCCATTGCCGTGCGTGTGGGGTTAGCAGAGGTCAGCCAACGTCACTTTTCTCTCATTTTGTTAGGTACGTGATACGTGCTGCCTTCACTTTGTAAACCGCACATTTATTTATCTTTTTTAGCGTTTAGTAGGTAGGTACCTTATGGATAGAGAAAAAAAGTCGACCCCGACCGAGGAAGAATTTAATTTTCATTTTCTTTCTTAAGTGAAAAGGGAAGAAGACAATTCAATTTTCATGGCATTCAACGGTGATAAATCATCGTGAAACAGACGAATCCAGTTCAATTATAATAAAGGTAAAATAAAATCGAAAGCCATTATATCGCAATTACATTTACGAATACCTGGTAGATAATTTAATGCGTTCGTAACAAGATGTTAATGGCATTGTTTGGTACTAAACCAAACCACAAAAGGATCAACCCCGGTGCTCGACGCTAAGTGTGACGCCAAGATTTATGATCACGTAATAAATTTTACTTTCCTACCTTTAACTACATATTAGACAGGTAAAATACGATAATCCGCTTTGCAATTTAGAACATTACCTTGCCCTTATACTATTATAATTGAAAAATGAGTCGTTCACTTTGTTGTCCTGCCACCTCACCTCCTTTATTCGGTCTTTGTTTGACCCTAAGTATTTTGTTTTATGAAAGCATTACCGTTTGCTGAGAGCTTACGAGTTCAAAGGCGAAACCGCAAAAAAATGTACGTCGGAGTCGGAGGTGCCAAAATGTGGGATGATTTACGGCACAAATCGTTACCTACGTATCTAGGTAGAACATCATTTCTACGAAAAGGATTTTTAAATTGCTTTCAGCATTATAAGTTGTATGATTTTTGTCAGAATGGCTGTGTGATTTTGCTTGAATTTCACTTTTATAACCAGAACCTGTCGCTACTATCAATCGGATGTCAGATACCCTCTTGATACAATTCGGCATCTGGATATTTTTCAACATGAAAAACGAAATTATACGTAAAGGCGCAAGGAAATCATACTTAAATTTCTAATTGCTCGGAGGCGTAAAACGCATCCTATACCTAAGAAAAATACTTCACTCTAATATTCTATAAAATGCTAGAAGGTTAGAATGAGTGAACCACGAACTTATAAATAAAGATGGACTGCTGATCAAACAATTGCATAGAGGTAGAAATGGCCCTAGCATGGGCGCCGCCATGATGTGCACATTTTAGTTATATTGTAGGGGAATTTTCCTAGTGCTCAAGTTTTGAGACTATTGCAGCCTTGGAAAATGACATGTGTGACAGTAATTTATTTAGAAAACGTGAGGTTAATGTTGGGTTAATGCTTATTTATTAGTTGGTTTGAATTTCGCGCCAAGTGAGTGCACACCATGGCGGCCCCCATGTAGGTGTCATTTGTTAATTCAGCATTAGCAGTCCATCTTAATTTATAAGTTCGTGGAGTGAACACTGCAATTACCCCTGGGGTACATCCGATTCGCGGATGCACCACTCCTTTGGGTAGGTTCGATTAATTGTAGTGAGTTTTCTAGTAACTTCTGATAAGATAATGAGACTTCTAAGGGTTTTAAAAGGGTTTCTATGTGATAATTGTAACATTGTAGCGAATTTTCCAGAAATTCCGATAGACTTCGAGGCGCCATGAAAGATTAATCATCGGCAATAAAGAGCAAAGGGGGATGTGACGCAATCTTTCCGAGAAAAATTACGTGTGCATTCTAGAACAATTGTCGTTTACTATATAAGCAAATTGAAGCGTATTTCGATGCGCTGTGTTATGAATTGTAAGTGATAAGTAATAGTTACTCTTATGAATTAATCCACTTTAAGACGGTTATAAATTTATTACCTATTAGTAAATCGTAATAAAACCACCTAATTAAATTTACATTACAATTACCAAACACGAGTATACATTTGTCCCTAATTATACACCAATAGATAAATGTTAAAGGTTATCACTGAAAGATGCGTGTTAAATGTAACTATAGTAGTGATGTGGATTGTAAAATAACGATTTGTAAGTTACATAAAAAACGGTTATATTACGCGTAACTTACAAGAGGCCGGTTTTTTTATGTAATTTATGTCTTTTATGAAACTTACGTAACTTACGTTTTTAATTTAAAAAACCGTAATTTTTGTAAGTTACATAAATGTAATACCTATTTGATACATTTTGATCGGTACTACCACAGACCATCAACGGTACTACCAACGTAAACGATTCACCGTTGAATTTAGTTTGGTTTAATGAAGATGATACAGCCTCTAATTCGCGATCTGGAGCTTCTTCCTCCAAACGACGCGTGATGGCGAAATACCTACTGCTTGGGTATTTTATTTAATACACCAAAATATATAATTTAACAAGTGTTTTTATTTTCAAACACTCACAAAATTCAAAAAGGTTTATACAATATTGAAAAAAAACATAAAAAACATAAATGACAGGTAATTTTACAAAAATATTTGTAAATTACATAAAAAACATAAATTACTGGTAATTTTACTGTAAAATTACGGTTTTTTAAAAAAAATGGTAAGTTACATAAATTACATAAAATACATAAAAAACATAAACAATTGGTAATTTTACACGTAATATTACGCACTTTAACAAAAACGTGTAATTTAAAATCACTAGTTTCTAGTCTATAACTTTTGATTGAGAAGTCTGATCGAAAAAGTACGAATTGTTTTGGATTCTACGCACCAAAATTAATAAGAAAAAGTGTTTTCCCGAGAAATTTTGGTGCAGTCGATTTTTGGTAAAAAAGGAAGGTTATACACTGCCTTTTTTTGAGCCCCGAAAAAAAATTGTCTCAGATCGACCCGGAAAAAAAAATTTTCTTATAGAATGTGGCCTGTAGAATCCATAATTTCAAACAGTTCCAAGATTGGGCTACTAGTTCAAAAGTTACAGCCCTTTGAATTTTTTTTCGAAATTGGTTTCTAGTCTATAACTTTTGATTGAGAAGTCTGATCGAAAAAGTACGAATTGATTTGGATTCTACGCACCCAAATTAATAAGAAAAAGTGTTTTCCCGAGAAATTTTGGTGTAGTCGATTTTTGGTAAAAAAGGAAGGTTATACACTGCCTTTTTTTGAGCCCCGAAAAAAAAATTGTCTCAGATCGACCCGGAAAAAAATTTTCTTATAGAATGTGGCCTGTAGAATCCATAATTTCAAACAGTTCCAAGATTGGGCTACTAGTTCAAAAGTTACAGCCCTTTGAATTTTTTTTCGAAATTGGTTTCTAGTCTATAACTTTTGATTGAGAAGTCTGATCGAAAAAGTACGAATTGATTTGGATTCTACGCACCCAAATTAATAAGAAAAAGTGTTTTCCCGAGAAATTTTGGTGTAGTCGATTTTTGGTAAAAAAGGAAGGTTATACACTGCCTTTTTTTGAGCCCCGAAAAAAAAATTGTCTCAGATCGACCGGAAAAAATTTTTTCTTATAGAATGTGGCCTGTAGAATCCATAATTTCAAACAGTTCCAAGATTGGGCTACTAGTTCAAAAGTTACAGCCCTTTGAATTTTTTTTCGAAATTGGTTTCTAGTAGTGATGTGGATTGTAAAATAACGATTTGTAAGTTACATAAAAAACGGTTATATTACGCGTAACTTACAAGAGGTCGGTTTTTTATGTAATTTATGTCTTTTATGAAACTTACGTAACTTACGTTTTTTATTTAAAAAACCGTAATTTTTGTAAGTTACATAAATGTAATACCTATTTGATACATTTTGATCGGTACTACCACAGACCATCAACGGTACTACCAACGTAAACGATTCACCGTTGAATTTAGTTTGGTTTAATGAAGATGATACAGCCTCTAATTCGCGATCTGGAGCTTCTTCCTCCAAACGACGCGTGATGGCGAAATACCTACTATTTGGGTATTTTATTTAATACACCAAAATATATAATTTAACAAGTGTTTTTATTTTCAAACACTCACAAAATTCAAAAAGGTTTATACAATATTGAAAAAAAACATAAATTACTGGTAATTTTACTGTAAAATTACGGTTTTTTTAATAAAGAATTGGTAAGTTACATAAATTACATAAATACATAAAAAATATACAGTGGTAATTTTACACGTAATATTTATACGCACTTTTAAAAAAAAAACGTGTATACTTAACATCACTAAATGTAACCCAAAGAATACATACACGACACCGTCTACTATAACATCAATTCATTGAAAAATTGCCTAAATATTCTACTGTATGCCTACAGGATAAATGACTTTGACGCTACCAATTTACGCAAAGTGCAACCTTCTTTAATAAACTATTCTCAGTTCGATTTCCATCGCCCCTCTTGGTATGAGTGGAGGGAAATTTGTGGCATTTGTCGTACATTATGCACATAATAAAGTATCCTAAAATAAATGACAATATTTTTAGAATTTGTGCTGATGTACCTACGTTTTAACAATTGGGCAAGAATGTTAGTTTGGAGTCTTTAAACATTATTAGGATGTCAAATTCTTTTTCGTTTTTAATCCATCACATAATCCCATATTAAACTGAGATTGGACCTGGCGATATATATTACTTTCGAAACATTACTAGTCTTTATTGAAAACTAAAAGATTTGATTGTGAAAAAAGCAAAGAAGTCATGGGTATACCTACTTCTGCTCTTCTGCATCATTCCTACGTTTAGCCTTACTATAAAGCTCACATTCATGGTAGAGTCATTACGGCTTGACTTTGACGCATTTGTAAGTAAAGTTTTCTACTTATAAGTATTCATAACTTTCGCTAACATCGCCAACGTTTCGTGCCCAACGTGTAACGTTTTTGCTAAAATCAAAAATTACCCCTTATACATACGCAAAACTTAACTATATTCGGTACCACAGCTCGGACATGGTAAGGTGTTAAACACCATGAACCAAACAAAGTCGTCATTTTCCTGATTTCCATAGTTTTCTATTGGCCCAAAGTAATATACTGCTTAAATAAAATGCAGGGTTTCTGTTTATATAAAAAGCATTACCTTATCTTTTTAATATTCAGCTTTAATATTGTACGATACAATAGCGAAAATTATACATTATACATGAATAAGGTTGAACGTAAAATGAACGTTCTAATTTAAATAGAAGTTATAGTTTATCTGAACTGCACATTTGTCCCAATGACGTAGTAAAATTAATATCTACAACTCTGTAATGGAAGATTGAAACGAATGCCGAAAAATTGAGGAAAAAAAGAGAGATTTTCGCAAAGGATCCTAAATCAACTTTTTGGTGTCCCTATTGACCAACACAATCTTCCTAGCGTAGAGCTCAAATGGTCATTTTGGTTGCACTGCCGTCTTCGTTAGGTAAGTGGACTTGAGGAAAAAGATTTGAATGCACAGCAAAAAATGTCAAAATACTCCAAGATGAAAAGTACACAAAAGCAAAAATGCAGCAAAAGGTGAAAAGTATTTATAATCAGACAGAAAAACATAGTAGAGGATCTGCACAAAAATATGCGTTTGACACGCACAGCATACACCTTACAATAATGGAAAGAGAGACAACCTATCCACAAGGTGCAAATAAGCCTAGCCTAGGAATCCCTAACCTACCAACTATCACCAAAATCACTTAAATAAGTGCATACACGTTTGCTTTAAGTAAAATGATAAAAATAAAAACGTGGCACTCAATCTGCAAAAATTAAGATCTATTTAATCGAGAAGACTTGAAATCAAATGAATTTTTTAATAAACATCGGGATTTCAAAGCTATATTTCCAATAACAAAGGAATTACTGATTATCCACAATTTTGATAACGAAAAGGTTTTAACACAAATTTTTAGCCTTCAGGAGTAAAAAAAACAAAACCAATTGTTCGATGTTAAACTTCTTAAAAACTTAGTAAATGTCTTAAGTTTTACAAAGATTTAAAACTTAAATTTTTAAATTGGCTGCGCTATAAGATTCCGAACCTGGAATTATACAATTTTTTTGTAATCATGCATCAGTTTCATTTGAAACGTACCTAAAATGTATAATAATCCATTAAAATCGAAACGAATCAAGCAAGATAAGGATTGAAATATCTCCCAAAGGATCGTCATCATCTAGTCTATAGTGTGATGTTCCGGGTGTTCAAGGCAGATGGAGTGCACGCTTTATATATATGTTTGCTGTCTGTTTATGTTGTCTCTGTACTCCTGATGCTGCTGTATATGTCTGTGGTAAAAATTTAATGTGTCGCTGGAAGCGCTTGGGGCGGGGGG
>NW_022170249.1:8497479-8512817 GCF_008802855.1 Photinus pyralis
ATACTTAAATGTTTAAATTCATATGCATTGCTAATGTTATGATATCCAAATCATTACTATCGCATGGAATGTTTTATAGAAGATGCAGATAATTTGCAATAACGGTAACTATTTGCATCGGATTTCAATTTAGTGAGTAGCGAAAGCAACATGAGGTATATTACATGTTGTTTTTAGTTATTGTGCGGCGCAAATCTTGCTCCACTTCAATATATGCAATATCTAAACTTATTTTTTTCAGTTTATTAAAAATAAACAATAAATATGCTTTAAAATTGATATGTTAATAAGTGTTCTTATACTTCCCAGGCTAATTAGTGGCCCTATTCTATTTATTTTTTAATTGTTAACTTTTAAATACACGCGCTATCCGTCACTTTAATAATCGCTCCAAATATGGCATCAAACACCATTAAACTTGGCTTGCATTTCGCAATGTCTTGTTAGAGCGTTTATATAGGAAGAAGATTAGTTACGTTTAGTTCGACTATTTGAACACACCTCATTTACAGTTAACCAATTCGTTAAAAAAATCATTTATAGCAAAAAAATATGATTAATTATTCTCGTTTTAGACTTGTTGTTATCTCATTTGTGTCTCCGTCGCCTCGTAATTGTTGTAATGTTGTGACAAGTTAATTAATTTTTGCTAAATTATACCTCCCGATGTTAGAGTCTTTTTTTGTCGTTTTTTTCGTCTTCATAAATTTTTATTGCAATATAAATCTAAGTTTTCTCATTAACGGTTTGCTTATATAGTTACTGTTAATTTAATTACAAAGGTTGACATTGCTTATGCATCTTCTCCGCATTTTTGATACCTAATACCACTAAATGTGTTACTTATACATATACTTCTGCTGTATTTATTTATTTCTGATTTATTCATTTGTAATTAGGTGATCACAGGGGAGGGGGGAAATCAGTTGAAATGTAAACGGCTGTCTAAACAAATGATCCCCCCATATGTTTGATAGGTACCTCACAAAGTAGCGCTCTAGCTAGATCATATGAATATTACGAAACCGGATACACACGTACAATTATAATAGATAAAAAATACGCAGTGGGCGAAGTTCACAAAAAATGTTAGACTTCCCGTGCTCTTCCACCTAATCCTGTGGGACGAGCGATCATATAGAACAGACAATGTTTTACAATATTTTGGAAGGACTAAAAATATCCGATTGGAGATTTGGCCTATTTTATCTTTTTAAAAACTTTCTTATCAAAATTATATAATGATACTCAAAGGGTTCGTCTGTATTTAAAGTTAGTAAGGTATAATTTAGATAGTATACGATTACTAATTGAAAGTACTAATTTAAAAAATATAAAATCGTGACAATCATCAGTCTGAAATCGTAGACCTTCCGTAGGTACTAGTTTTCAAGTTTATTCAGCTTTCTGATAAAAAAACCCTCTTTTATTGTTGTTAGACCCCTGGGTATATTTAAAGAATAAGTTAATTTCATTTTGTTACAAAATTGTGTACGTAAAACATTAAAAAAATTTACATGCTCATCTGTCATTGTTAACAGCTCTTGAGACAAAAGCACAGAACCAACTTTTTGTGAAACCTAAATTTTCTCCGTAAATATGAAAATTGAAAAATAAATAACATTTATTACCATAAAAATTAAGAGAAGATATAGCAAATTGTCAAGTATTTTGGTAAGGAAAAATTATTAAACGCCAGCAAAGTGGAGTACCAAATAAGATCTTTAAACGGGCGCAGAAAAGATTCGTGTATGGGAAACTAATTTGAATGAACTTCGGAATCATCTCCATAAAGTTTACCTTTCTTGGGCTATGTTCACACAGGACGCTATTGCACGATGGGCGATGTGATACTTTCCGATGCGCTGCGATTAATCTCAAGCAAATTTCCTTGGATTGTTAGAACATTGTAGGAAATTTATAAGGCGTCAAAACTCACTGTATTTTATAGGCGGGCCCAAATGAATCCATTTCATTAGTAAATAAAGTGTGCATTTTGGGGACCATCGTGTCTGTTTGCGCGGCGATTCCGTTGTCCGCCTGCCTGCTTTTTTATAATCTTAGAAATGCGGACGAAAGTTTCAGGTGTCTAAAATTGTGGAGGCGGTGTTTTCTTGAGCATAGAAGTGGAAGAGAACTGTATATATTTTAAGGGCGAATTTTCTTAAAGGGTTTTTTTCGTTCGAGTTTAGCTCAAGCAAATACCTAGTGTCGTTCTGTTGAGAAAATTTTGCTTTAAGACGAATCCGTTTTCTTGAGTAGTAATTTTCGGAGGATTTTGTGGTGAAGAACGTATCCGGGGGAGGCAGTGCCGGATTAACCGTGTCAGTTCAGTGTTCAGTGTCCTAAAACGATGTCCCTTGAGGTAATTTTTCAACCTCGGAAAGAGGAAAAAGTCACAAGAACGACTGAAGTCGGGCGAATAAGGAGGCTGAGAAGCAACAGGAAATGTTCTTACTGGTCAAGAAACGGGTCACTGAAATTGCTGTGGGACAACGCGGATTGCCATGAATTATGATGCACCAACACTCAGTTGTTTTTGATGTTGGGTTTCGCACGGATAACTCCTTTTCTGAAGTCTTTAAAGAACCTCTCAGTAAAAGTGTTGTTTAACCGTTTGGCCTTGAGGCTCAATCCCTTTGTGCACGGTGCCTTGATATGGCTATCGAAAAAGCAAATCAGCATTCCTTTGATCTGGGATTTGCTCATTCTTTTTTTGGCAACACATTCACTTGTTTCTTGAGTGCGACCGCCATCTTGAATTTTTTAATGGCAACATAGGTCATCTTATACGTCATTAGAAAGCTTATTTTGTTTCTCTTTCTTAATATACCTTAATGATGTATATATTAATTTAGAGAGTACTGCAGAAAAATTAGACAAACGTTTTAATTTTTTTTCTTGGTGGGTGCACTGGATCTCTAGTCGACGTGGGGTCCCTAGACAGTTGCCTACTCTGCCTAATGGTTAATCCGGCACTGGGGGGAGGGGCGAATTTACTTGGAGGAGAGTTTTCTGGGCGAGCTTACTGCAGAGAGAGTTTCTTTAGATGCACACTCTCTGAGATCAATTTTGTTACCGTTATTTCACAGGCGAGTTTTCTTTAGAATAATTCAGAGCCATCTCCCAATAGAAAATTGTATTTTTTCTTTTGTAAGGCATCAAACCCCACTGTACAGCGCCTTCTGGCGTATTAATCGCCCCTTGGGGAGTGAGAAGACACCCTCAAATTGAGTTATGTTTTTTTGAGCATAGAGGTAGAGGGGAGCTCTAATATTGGATATAGCAGCTATTCCGACAGCGAGTTTACTTAAAGACAATTCTTCGGGAGCTTTTCTCGAATGTGCGCGAATCAAATACTTCGTGAGCGAGCATTCCCTTGTAGTTTATCGGCGATAAGCCTTGTGAGGGCGTGTTTACCTGGAAGTGATTTTTTTGGGAACGTATTACGAAAATAACTTCCGAAATCAACGACGGATGGGGCGACTGTAAGATTGATTTTGCCAAATGAACAGAAGGAAGTAGAGACATTATTCCAAGGGTTTGTCTTAACCAGGGTCTTAACTAAATTAAACTAAAATTTTTAAAATGGTCCAGTAGGCCCTGGCTTTATTACGAAACTCTCTTGTTTTTTATTGATTTTGACAGTTCGCATTTGGAAAATTTGCGTATGTTTATAAAATAAAGGTTTACTATTGCACCCTGTAGATCGGTAGCGAAAATTTGGCGGACCTACGTTTATATGAACTTTTATAGTCATAAAATGAGTCCCTTTTGTATGTACATAATATTTATGAGCACCCTGTATATGTTTCGTATTGCAGGTCAATATCTGTTTCTAATTTACATTAGTATAAAGAATGCATAAAAGAAAACATCAACAGGGGTGGAGTAGCCCGGGAGGGCGGGTGGCGATTTCCACCTGGCCTGTACGTCATAATGGCCCGTTGGAAATTTATAAGTATGTGCTGTATTTAGTTTCTTGCACTATTAATAAATTATTAACACGTTTCTCTAATTGGGGTTGATGTTAGGTTGTTAAAAAATTCTGTTTTAATTGTAGTGTTTTACAATGAATTTATCATTTTTTGTCGTAGCATGAAAGTGCTGAAATACAATGATGGGCGACGCGCCTCGTTTGGGTTGTATATTTTGGTACTTTTAATTATCAGCTGCAATTAAAAAAAAACTGTATTGTAATTGATTTCCGAAAAAGGAGTACTAAAATGAAGCAAAAAAATGTTTTTGTGGTGCACCGCAGAGCACCCCCTCCCCTCCGCACCCTTCATTACTACACTGATACTTTAATGGCCCGTAACCTATGCAATTCCAACTGGCCCGTAAGTACCCAGTCCGCCCATGAACATCAATCGTAGCGTGTCTAAGGGTCGAGAAGGATTAAAAAGACTACTCCAAGTAAATAGTCTGTAAATGAGAATGCAATGTTTTCCAACTTTTTTATCGAAATTATCGCAAAAATGGGGTCTTTTGAAAAAATTAAAGACAAACAGATTTTAAATTTAAAAGGGCAATCATCGCTGTTGTTATTGGGAGTCAGTAAAAATGTTTGACGTTAGTATTTGTGCAAATGCACATCCTTAAACAATACAACACTCTGGAGAAGTGCATAACTGCATTTGGATAAAATATTTTACTAATTTATCACCCTATTTAGTATTTTCGCAATAAGTATCTATAGGGTGGTCAAAAACACATTATCGAAAAGGACAAGCATTTTACAATTACCATTACCGAAAATAACAAAGAGGCAAAGTGTGCATACATTTCTAATAATTATTGTAAAAGTTACTGCTAAATTGAAGTCTAAAATTTTCTGATCAATCGAAAAATAATCTTTAAAATTCCACGGTTCCACAGTTTTATGCTAGATATTGATCTTAGATTTAACTACCTATAAAAACGTACATAACTGCACTTATGTATAACTAATGAATTCATTGTAGTTTAAATTTTTCCATTTAGCAATAGTCTAATCGTTTAATAAATGACGGAAAGATTTTAGAATTATAAACTTGATGATCTAAGGAGTATATAAATAATGAATGATAAAAATTAACTTACCACATGTGCGTGATTAGGATCGCCGTCTCTAGGCCTAAGACCAAGCTGGTTATAATGGTGTAAACCAGAAAGGCCGCCGTAAGGATCCGTGAGATATTCTAAGTGCTGCTGGGGAGGTGGACTCGGTGGATGATGGAACGGTGGTGGAAAGTATGGGGGTTGGAAATCGGGCTGAGGTAATTGATGTTGCATTGCTGAACTGTGGTGGAGGCCTCCGGAGCCACGGTGTGGAGCTCCGGAGCCACCAGCCCCGTATCCTGGAGAATTCCCGCTTAACGTTAATGATCCGTGACCGCCAGTTGTTAAACGTTCCTAAAACAAAAGAAAACTGTGTAAATTAAACAATGTACGCACATAAAAATTAATTACTTTCATCGCTGCCGAAAACTTACAATGAATCGCAAAAATTAAATCCAAAGCGCACTAAAATCAAATTAAACACGCGAAAGTTACCGCCACCACTTGCGATCGAAAACTCTTCTTAGTGTCGTATGAAATAAGCCGATCAACGGTTCACCACCTTCACTAACAGTAGTAGTAAAGCAATGAAGTATCTTTGGGGGTTGCCTAGGGCCAAAACACGTGGAATCGAATCTTACCGACCATACTCGACTAAAGCTTTGACAAGAAGGGATTAATCTGGGCATTCCTGAACGTATAAATATTTCAATATACAAATTCAAAACTTTCTATGGGGAACATTACTCATTAAGTAATTATTAGAAAGGGAAACTAAGTATTACATCTAAATAATTAACATTTTTTGAATTTTCTTATATAAGTAGGTAGGTACATAAAGTCTAATTGTATGTAATTAAAAAAATTACTTATGGCGCGAATCACGTTCCACGTGATTATAATTGAAAAATGGCGAGTTACTGCATTATAGGTAGTTAATGGTGGAGCTAAGAAGACGCCGGTTACAAAATTGTCCGATGGAAAGTTGTAAGATTTGCGACAAATAACTGAATGTACTCGATCGATCAGGAATTTGAATACCTATTCTTCCCGTCTTCAACCACTCAGGTTTCCACAAGTGAATGTAGGTATTACATTACATAACGAAACAACCCCAAACATTGCCAAAAAGACACCGAAAATAGTGAGACAAATTTGAATTATAGCATCAGTCGCTGGTTTTCAAAATTAACCGAATCAAGTCGGGAAATTCTTATACATAAAATTTGATGCAAACGTACAATAATTGTGGGAAGTTTGGCCCAATACTCTCAACTGTAAAGAATAAAGTGAGAAAATATTTTATTCTTTTAAGAGGCATATTAATTACAACAAACATTGTATTTCAGCGGTTAAAAACGAAAAATAGCTACGTTGTTATACACTCTACAACATTGACAGAATATTCTAATATGATTAAGATTATTTTGTATAAAAGAGGTAACAAGAAATGTCATGATAGATATCTGAAATCATCAACTTTCCATTTATTAGCACGCTTCAAACGACTCCTTTATTCAAATTTCAAACGATTATTGCATTTTCTAGCAAACAGTAGCTGTACGGGCAGACAAATCCTCCTATTAGCATCTTTTCCACATTAAATGTTTGTTCAGTTAAAGTGAATTTAGCAACATTTTACTAAATATTTAAACATGCCTCAGAATTAAAAAAAATTGATCAGTTACTTGTGCGAATTATTCGCATAAATTGTGAAAGAATTTGTCGCGAATAAAACAGGGTTCCCGGAAAGTCTACCTTCGGAAAACTCGCCTTCGAAGCATTCTCCTCGGGAATATTCATCCCCAGAAAAAGTTTCAATCGAAAATTCATTGGCTACTAAAAAAGTTCGTCAATTCCCTCGAATTTAAAATTAATTGGTGCCCACAATATTAGAATTCATCTACATGTTAGTGTACCTATTTTCAAAGTGGGGGTGCTAGCTTGTCTTGATCCATGAAATTAATAGTTTGAATTAAAATCTAATTTGTACGTTCGTTTCGTTATTGGTAACCTGCATACTTATTAATAATTTATTCTTCCTTACTAACGTGCGGGTGGAAAAAAACAAGATACGCAAAATCCCATACGATTTTCAGTAGGGGAATTTTTTTGTCACTCAACTCGCATTCGGAAACACGACTTTTAATCCGGCTCATATTCAATGGCGCTAATCCTTGAACTTGGAGAACGGTTTCGAATTTTCCAATTATGTTTCCAGTAATAGGTAGAAATGGTCAAGGAACTAACTGATTAAATTTTGGTCAATACTCGTGAACCGGAAGTGACCTTGTCGCTCGTTTTCTATATTGGTGCAGTTTATTTCGCAATTATAAATACATACATTGCGCCTAAACGCCTACATTTCTGTAGGGATTTTGATGCTCTTTAATTTTGCATAGAACAATTTTTTTCCTAAAAGCAATTCTGACTTAGTTACGAGCCAAAAACCATTAATTTCCGGGTTGTCACTTCCGGTTAAAGCATTTCCCGGCCTCAAACATTGGTAAACTTTATTCCATCGTATTCAGCACATTTTTTTCATCCAGAAACATTACATTTGAATCTTAGGGCCACTTTTATTAACAATCTGTGTAGGTATTCGGTAGTTTGTTTGACATTTTTTGAAAGAAATATTTTTACTTTTTCATTAGGTGTGGTAGGCTTTGAAAACAATCGTTTCTTTTGAAATGTCATTTGAATTAAATTTTTGGGATCAGTTTTGACATTTACTGATTGTTAATTTTAAAAAATCCCAGTAGCCGTAGGAACTTTTTCAATACTTTCAGCGGTCACTCAAAAAATTCCGTAGACTTTTGAGATTCGATTATAAAAAAGAGCACTTACTTATCTTGAACGATAAGAGATTTTTGAATGGACACTTGCACATCCAAATTTTTAGATGTCAAAAACTTAGACAGATACGTACGCAAAAGTTAAAGGCGTTTAATTCAGAATAAAGTGGTGAATTTTAAAAAAATAGACAATGGTATGGCATTTACGGAAACGGTGCTATCTTAATATTATTTTATTTAAATTGACTATGGTTCTGAATCACATTTCTATTTCAACTGCAAGTTTAAAAACTTCTAACAATCGGGCTACGTGAATCGCCCTGTATAGGTTGCGGGTACAAATTGTAAATGTATTGACGGACGTATAGCAAAAATTGGCTTGGCTAATTTCGCGAAATTGTTGACAATTTTATGCAGGTATCAAGCGTCAAGTATGAGTAGTAAATTCTGCATCCCAATAGTAAAAGAAGTGCAGCGAATTTTTCTTCGACCCACTTAAATACGAAAATTTCTTTAACGTCACTTGGCCCAATCGTCTGGATGCATTTGATATTAATAATCTGTAAGATGACTTGTTTATTGATATGAGCTGATTTTTAAGTGAAATCGTTCATCTCTGCCATGCTTCCTTTCGTGGTATAAAAGTTGTAATTATCACCAGTCTTGTATAGCGATGAATTCCAGACATTTTGGCATGTAACGCACCAAAATATGCTGAAAAATATGCATTTTATGGTCTAGAATGAAGGCTGTAACAGAGTCTTCTCCATTAAATTCGTAATCTCCTAAGCTGGATTTCTGTTCTTGAATTAACGGTAAGTAGTTGCTTTGTCTGCAAGAGAGGTTTCTTTACCGAAAGCAAAATATAAATCAACATAACCACCCGGGCCACCCTCCATTCTTTCACTTTAAACAAATTGTTATGCTTGTGTGTAAACTGTGCTTTGAAAACTTGCTATATAACGTCGAAGAAGAAACCATTTTTTTCATGAAGAAAGGAATTTACGCCACCATCGCGATTTTGTTAACATAATTTGCATTCTGTGCACGTACCAGATGCAAGCACATGAAGAATATATTTCATCGAAAGTTACCAGTAGGAATTGCTATTCATTTTATTTACGCACTTGATTTTTCCGCTAAACTTTTCATTGGGCCGGGCTTACCAACTCCTTCCCAAACAGTCCTTCCACACACTATCTGCATGTTGATGTACAGGGTTGTCCAAATTAGGCAGTATCTTGTGGAGACACTTTCTATTTTAAGAGAAAAATGGACCTAGGAACTCAATTAAAAATCAGTGGTGCTATCTCTAATCGTTAAATATAAACTTGAAACCTTCCCCATACTACAGTTTAATATTTGAATTCAATACACTGTGACAAACTGTCATGTTGCCAGATTTAAAAATCTAAGTGTTAATATCTCCCCGAAGGAGTATTCTACGGGAAAATTGTTATTAGACTTTTTTACTCAGAAAATAATGCGAAATCCCGTCGTGAAATGTTTTACCTATCCAAAGAATAGTCCTGTATAGGGTGGTCCGTATGAAAAAATGTAGCGTAGAGCCTGTATACAAACTGTGTGTACTGTGTACTCTAACCAAGATTTTGCCAAAATTAATTAGGTTTAATAATAAGAAAGTTATGGGGCATTAAAAAATCGATTAAATTCGAGAAACGCCCCTTAGCAGCCAAACGATTAGAGATGGTGTCAGTGATGTCCTCTTTAAATTTGAGCTTGACACATAGGTCCATTCTTCTCTTAAATTAAAAGGTTTTAACGAAAGAAGCTGTCCAATTTGGACAATCCTATACACAGTAAAGCTCACAGCTCAACAGTGCCCTATAATGGCACCTTATGAAGGGAATACTTTTTTCCAATCTAGAGAACTCTTTCTAAATATATTTATTGATTACTGTTGGACCCGAAATTAAACCTAAACTTTCAAATAGGTACACCACAAAAGTGTTTCGTAAATCGGAAACAAATTTAATGGGGGTGTTTACATTACCATCTATCTACCAGAAGCCAAAAGCTTATTCAAACTATAATCATAACGTATATGGAATCCTCGTAAATTTGCTTTAACAAGTCATAATTTACATTGTATCAATTCGCGTGTGGTCCTAAAGTAACGGTAATCGTTTATGTTTTCACACCATAACTTCAACTAATAAATATTTAAACAAAAATGCAAATGAAATGGCGTTTATAAAGTTTAAAGAGCTCGCGTGTTCCCTTCATTTAAATCTGTAGAAGTGCGTGTAATGGGTTATTTCCTGTACACGTTCCCATTGGCCAAACACTAATCTTTTTCCGGTTAATTAGAGGATAGTTAAGGGAAAGAGGGTGAAGCGATTGCATCGGGATTTTTTAGTTGACAAAACGCGATTTAAACCTGTCGTCATTTTCAATTACCTACCCGGTGTTACATAAGGCGCGTTTACAGGTTATATTTTTTTTGCACTTTGTGGATCTTAATACGTCGCCATCTAATTGAATGTATTCACCGAAATGGTTTCTAATTCGTCAAGGTGCGGTGCGTACATCTAAAAGAAATCCTTGTTACAGCGCTGATGGCTTTTCTACAAGTCAGTCAACGAGAATCTTGTGCTATTATAGGCGAATTAATAGAATACACCTATACCTACATCAGTATGAGAACAGAACATTTAAAAGTTGCATTGTAAACTTTATTATTATTATATATTCAAACACCACCTTAGTAGAGCGCTCTACATTTTCAATTCTTTGAGGGCACCAAAGGTATCACCGGCTGAATTCCTGTGCACAATCCTGACATTACATCTTAAGGGTTGCCCAGTCCAAAGGAGTTTGTGGCAAATTTTGGTTATACCTAATTAATCCGGTATTAAAAACGATTCAGCAGCATCAGTTACTCTGAAACTGATAAACTGGTGTGTCATGTTACATCTCTTTTGGATTAAACAGAAACATTATATTTACATTTAGTTTTACGATACAGGGTGTCGTGGGGCTGTTTTCGGGTAGATAGATCAATTTTAGAAAACCACTCAAACCTTAGCACGTGGACTAGGTACATCTCCTACCATTTTAAATGGCCTGTTATGGCATATTTGCAAGATATCTCACTTGCACAATAGTATACAACAACAAAACGACAAAATTGTTTTTTCGAACGAAACTATCAATTTTCAAAATTCAGCGGAGACAGGGGTATCCAGCAATGTGCCACTTGCCCTAGAATGTCGATTAAAATGTTTGGGTGTTATGAGCACAGCGGTAAGAGTTATATTGTACAACCTCGAACCTAAAGTCACTGACGTTTTCATTTTTCATTTACCGAAAATATCTAGTCCGTTCTCAATGCGCCACCCTGTATATAACTTGATAGTTTCTATGCAAAGAATGAGTGTATATTATGGGGTCATGGGTCAATAACTTATATGAATGGTATTATAAAATAAATACGACAATCACAATCACCTGCTTGTACAAAGATACATTGTTGGTCGTACTATCAAACGATAGTAAAATCTTGTGGTCTTGCTTAACCATGAGAAGGAAATACACATTATTGTATAGTCTAATGTTAAAATATTAATGGAAAGATTTTAATCGTGCTATATTTACGTTATTGTTGCACACCTTGAAGTGGGAAACTGGCTTTCCGAAATAGATCACTGCATCGAAATTAAATAATTTCTTTCTTACACGTAGTTTTACACAAGGATCAAAACAAGATGGTAGGTAACCACAAAAATCTATAACTATTCAGCATCTGGGCAGTTATATTATCATAACCTTAGTATTGTATACCTCAAAACTTTGTTAGAAAGATACATCGGCCAATGTTAATGCACCATGGTGCGGATAGATTGTAAAGCATATTTCAATATCCAATTATTATCCGAGACACGATATCAAAAAATGGATGACAAAATGCTATCAACAATATTAGGTCACATCCACGACTTTTTCATAATTTTTCAGTTTCCATCAGAGATTTTATACAAGATAGCTCATTAAACGCTAAACGTGGATCTTATTTTTTCTATTCACTAACATTTTTAGCGTAACACAACGAAGTTGAGGTAACGTTTATGTGCACGATTTTCGGTTGTCTGTCTGTTCCATCAAGATCTCGGCCCCTGGCCACCTAGAGGCCTAGAGGCTGTTAAGGTCTATATTTGCCCGTTTTGAAACATTTTTTATATATTGGATTGATATAGTGTTTCTCAGGCCAAGACTTCTTTCTCGGAAGTTTTACCCAGAGCTGGGCACAGTTAATCGAAAAGTTAACTTCGTTAATCGTTAATCCGTTATATGAAAAAGTTAACTTCGTTAATCGTTAATGCTTTCGTTTTTTGAAAATGTAACGGAAGTTAAAGTTAATCAGTTAACCGTTAACTGTCAAAAATTTTAAGGTTACATCAGTGAATTAATGGAGGATTCTATTGTAAATCAAAAACGCAACACATTATTTCATTTATAATGATATATTAAGCGTAGATGTAGTATTTTGTATTTATTAATATTAAAATATAATATAATAATAATAATTAATAAATAAAAATAGGTTAGGTTCAGGTGTAAACGTGTATTGTATCATAGCGTTAAGCGTAGGTAGGGCAGGCTAGATAGAGAAAATAAAAACAATGAGAAATATAAAATTTATTGTATTTTAAGTACAGCCATTTTTGTTTATTGCATAAGAAGAATTGTGATGGAGCTTAAGGAAAGAAGAAAAGGTAGCGAAGTACGATGTATGTACCTTACGCCAGAAAATCTTCATCTTGCATAAAGTGGATGTTCCCCTTCATGAACATTAATATGTTGAAAGTTTCATCAGAGAGGGATGATCGTTTAGCCCGCAAAATATCTTTACCCGTGGAAAAAAGACGTTCCACTGCAGCACTAGAGGGAATAGCTGTATTATATTTAATAAAGAGATTTATTAAAACTGCTTCTCCTAGGAAGGCAGCATCCGTAACAGAATCCTTCGACTTCGCATCTAACCAGGTTTTCACTAAAGTCTGAGCTTTACTTTTAAGAGATTTGTAGCCCATCGATTTCTCAGCCGATTTAGTAACAGTAGTGAAGAAATCATCCTCTTCTTCCTCATTATTACTACTTCCACTGATGCTAGCTTTCTCATTTTCGTTGCTTTCGCGCATTTGAGCAAATACTTTCCCCTCCATACACTTCGTTACTGCTGTTACCTTGCTACTGTCATATTTTTCTAGCCATATCAGCCGGAATCTTGGGTGAAAGGCTGCTGCAAGCAGGCATTCCTCATCCTCCATAAGAGGGCCAAACCTTTTTTCTATGCCGGTTAATAAAGCACTGGCCAAAGCAGTACAGTACACAAGACCGCTTGACTGAATATCCTTCAATTTAAATACTGTTGCAGCAACCGTGGGAAGGAGAGACCCGAGATATGCTTGAGCTTCTCCTTGAACTTGATCTAGCGCTCGAGCCACCGGTGACATGACCTGCCATCAAATAAAATCAAATAAATTAAAAATGATTGATTTAATTTAATATTAATGCTAGATATTCATTTGATTACCTTCACATACTCTTTCAATATGGTCACATCTTGATCATTGAAAGTTCGAACCTTCAGCTGAGTCATCACTCTATGAAGGGCAGGTCTTTTTGCTTCTAAAATTGCGTTGAGAACAACAACAGCATCAAACGTTGAGTTCCATCTTGTTGTATTTGGAAGTACCAGCCTCCTGCCCAACTCAGTATTAATGCAATCGGCCGCCACCGTACTACGCGACTGCAAATTCCAAAGAGCGCGTGATTTTGCCATGGCAATTCTGTACGGACCTTTGAAAACAGAATTTTGTAGTGCAGCGTCTGCATCTTTGCTTGCCACTAAGTTAAATGTGTGAGCAGCACATCTCATGTGAACTGGCAAATTATTGAAGTTCTCAAGTGTAACATCATCATCATTGTCGTTATAATTATTATTTTCAGACATAACAAGTACATTTTCGAGTGAAATATACTCTAACTCCTGTTCTTCTGCAGTTTCTGCTAAGAGGGCACTAACGGGATTGTCGAGATTAGAGTCCATATCATGTGATGGTATGATGTCGTCGATGTCTGATAGTGGCAGCGAATTCAGCGATAGTGTATCGGCTGGTATTTCAGAGCCAAATTGAACAAATGCCTTAACAAAATTGCTGCCATTATCGGTGGTAGTTCTAAAATTTAATTATAAATAAAGATATCAATGATAAGTAGGTTTCCAACTAACCTGGTTACTTTTTTGTCAATATGAAACTCGTAGTGTGTATTTATCATTGTCCGGGCGAGTACATCATATGAATGAACACCTTTTAACCTGGTGCAAGTTAACACTGCACGCATTCTCGCTCTGGTAGCAGGATCTAACCAATGGGCAGTCATGCCCAAGTAACTTTTGTTGTGAGCAGACCAGCAGTCAGCCGTTGTAGCCACCCAATCAATTTTATCAAGTATTCTGAAATATACAAAGTTATGCAATATTTCGTACACTCAAATCCTTCAATGGAAGTACTTACTTGATCAAGCGCTGCTTTAACAGAGTGTGAGAATCAGCGATACGCCTGCCTAATGTCCTTCTCGAGATCGTACTCTTGCTAGGGTTCAACGTTTTAATAAGTGTATTAAATGTATCAGATTCGACTACATGTAGTGGAATCATGTTAGTCACAAAAAAGTTTACAATACACCGATTCACACTAGCTTGGGGTACCGCACTTCCAGAAGCTACAATGCCAAACGATTCCCCAATGCTTTGCTGGCGTACTTTCTTTGTTGATGGTGGTGAAAGAAAATGACTGCCACTGCTGTCAGCATTAGAATCGATAGTACTTGTATTTGAAGAGTTTGGCCTCTTTTTTATTTTCCCACGAGTTGACCCGGCCTTTACTATTTCTTCAAACTGTATATATTTAACTGGATGCATCCTCTTTACATGCTGTTTAAGGTTGTTCAAACTTGAAACGTGAGCCTTGATTGTAGATGTTTTAGGCAAACACAGTTTGCACTCGTAAACCAATGTATCCCTTAATCTTGCTTTATACGCAACAAATCCACTTAAATGTGGCCAGGGATTCTGTTGCGGTTCATCACCATCACTAGTGCCGCCGCTTGCAATCTCCGTTTCCGTTTCAATATGAATATCTTGACTTGGTTGTGGTTGCATGATGTAGTATACTATAGTAATTGAAAAACAAGGTTAGGTTTTCACTGTTTACCAATGAACAAATTTTTGTTCATTGCATACACTGTTGCCAACACCAACACAATGCAAATGCAAATCCAGTGCCGTGCATATGGCACGGCGCGCGCCCGCTTTAACTTATCCGAGTAACGGACTTGTTAACGGAAGTTAAATTTAACGGAAGTTAATAAGACCGTTAACAGTTTTTGCGATTAACTTAAAAGTTAATTAGTTAATCAATATGTTAACTTCGTTAATTAACGATTAACGGATTAACTTTTTTCTGCCCAGCTCTG
>NW_022170249.1:8512917-8544383 GCF_008802855.1 Photinus pyralis
GGACGGACGGACGGACGGAAACACGAGCACATAAGCTTTACCTCAACTTCGTTGTGTTACGCTAAAAAATGGGCAACGTCGAGGATTTTGATGACTTTACTGATGCATGTAAAAATCAGTTTTGCGAAATGAAGTTGTTTCAATGGAAGTAAGTGATTTTCTAAAATTTACTAACATCTTCAAAAGTAATTCTGGAAAAAACAAGACGAATGTAAACGATTTACCGACTCTCAGGGACATAGTAGAGGTAAAATTTGTTCGAGGAGACGAGGAATTTTTTACAAAACCATTTTTCTACAAGATAACTATACAAAAACAACTAACTCGCTTAAAAGAAAAGCAGAGGTTAAGCTTCCAGAAAAATTAACAACACTTCGAGGAGTGCCACCAAAAAAGAAAAATGGTATCTTAAAAGTATTTAGTCCCTGCAATGAAGTCATCCCGTAAACCTTTCTGGGAAGATCTACCCACAAATGAAATGGCTCCTGATTTAGTGGAAGAAGGTTTTTAAATTCAAATTTTACTTCATAATTATTCGAATGTTTATTCCTTTACATTTAGTTTGTTTGAGTTTTAAGAAGTATTATGGTTCCTTTTATGTACTTATTCTTATGTAGAAATTTATTTTTAACATAAATAAAAACGTACAAAATCAATCAACTTTACATTATTTTAAGCAAATCTCTTTACTAAATGAACCACCTAAATACAATGGCAGAAAGATGTATTGTCGTTTACATTATTTTACCAAATGCTTTGTTTATAAAGTTATATTGGCAAAATGATGTACACGACTTTTAAACAAAAGTAGAGTAAATATAACTAGTTTTCCAAGATGTTATAATAACTGATGATCTTTCAGGCCAATGTACAACATTTTGTTTATGTAGCGTCAATAATAAAGATGAGATAATTAGCTTAAAACTTAATTTTCTCAATATCTAAATTTAGCAAGTACATTAATTTGCCTTTGTGCGGCAGTTTTTAGGTCCCTATAAAGGAAAAGCACTAATGCGGTAACAACGATTGAGGCTCTTAGAAGTGTATTTTCTAGATTCGGTTTGGTTAAGTACGTTGTGAGCGACAACGGTCCCCCGTTCACATCAAATGAATTAGAAAATTATTTTAAATGTAATGGGATAAAGCATTTGTTTACGGCACCGTATCACCCATCTAGTAACGGGCAAGCTGAAAGTGCCGTTAACAGTTAAAAATTTTTTAAAAAAATGTACAATTGAAAATAACTCAATTGAATTTGTATAAATTCCTGTTTGATTATCGTAATTCTATTCATTCCACTACGGGAAAGTCACCCGCAGAATTGATGTTGGGTCGTCGTTTACGCTCACGACTAGATTTATTGAGGCCGTCCACTGTCAACATAGTTCAAAATAGTCAAGATAGACAAATGCGTAACTATGGAGGTTCTAATAAAAGGGTTGAAGTGGGCGATAGCTGTCTATTAATAGTATATTATTCAACGTCTAAATGGCAAGAAGGTACCATTAAAAAAATTATAGGTGATAGTATTAATTAGCGTCGGTGATCAAACAACAAATCAAAATTTTAAACGTCACCTTGACCAAATCATACCGTTGAAAATACGCAATTCTTTGGCGGGTCCATCGGACGATTTTCAAGTTGAGGAATTACAAAGCGATCAGGAAATGCAGATCTCAAATAAATTGGTTGCTGATGAGACCTCAATTTCACCTCGTTACAATTTACGCCCGAGAAAATAATTTATTTTTATAATCTTGTTTTTTTTTAATGTGTAGTATTAAGGGTGGGGGTGTATAATACTGTATTGTAATATTGTATTGGTTCTAAATAAATAGTTTGATTCCAGCGTTTGTCTTGTTTGGTTGTGCATACGTTACAGAGATAATCGCGTTTGAAGTTTAATTCTTCCGTAAGGCCCAATGTAAATGGTAACGTTTGATAATTTCCTATTACTTTCAGTGTACAAAGAAAATTTTGATTTATATACGAATTTTTTTCTTCCTTCTGTACATGTGCTTATAGTATATTACGTAACGAGTGTTGAAACCGATACTTTTCACACGAGATGTGAAGTTCACACGAGTGTCAAAAGTGGCTTTCAAACGAGTCATGTACACTATTTTTCCTACGACTCTCCATACAACCAAAAATCTACTTACATAATGAAACAAAAGTTATTTTATTTCGAACCAACTACTAAAACTATCTAAAAATACGAAATAGATTCAATTTCTCTTTAACGAACTATTGTTATAATTACTTTAGCAAAGACTAAAGAGGTACTTGTCGTTTGGAGCTTCTGCAAGAAATTTACTAATATTATTAGACGAACGCTACTTTTCATACCTCAGCCGCAATTTAGTTGCTGGTAATTCGAGTGTAGTGGACTTTGCCTCTTCCCTGATGTTGGGTGGAGTACACTCTACATCCATGGAAGAATCACTTTTCGCCATTAAAAATAAGTAAGGAATTAAATGCGTAGCACAAGGGAATAACTCAAGAATAAACTAATCGCAATTTTAGAATTTGATGTACGCCTACTACGTTGATGTTACAAGACTACTACGAAAGCAAAACGTAACATGCGATTTGCTTTCTACTATATGGTAGACCTTATGAGAAAGCAAATCACACGGGTGCGTTTTGTTTTCCGTTACATTTTGCCATAAGCGAGCTATTTTCAAGTAAACATAATTGTACGACATATGTCATTTTCAATGAAAGTCGTAGGAAAACTCGTTTTTCGTGTTTTATGCCCTAATGCATGGACCGATTTTGGACGGCCTTGACATTTCGAATCGGTATATCATGATGACCTTTCATTTTTTTTGTGAATTTCAGCTTGTGACACCAAACCCCCCATGGAAGTCATTTCTAGACCAGTTTCTTTGCAAGAAGCACTCTACTATAAAAGTGAACGCGGGATTATTTATTTTGAATTATCTCTGTTATTTATCATCAAGCTTTTGTAATGGCAAACGCAAAATTATGTGATCGTTGTGAAAGAAGAAGAGGGTAACAATCTTTCAGCCTGGGGAGAGGTTGTATTTAGTAGAACTGGTTGAGAAATACTTCAACGTTGTTGAATGTAAAAAGACAGACGCCAGTTCATCTAGAGCAAAAGTTCAACGTTGGAAACAAATTGCAGATGAGTATAACGCAAGGGCAATCTACATTCCACGAGAGGCCCAGATGTTACGAACTGTCTGTGAAAAGGCTAAAAACATAATATCGAAAGAAAACCAAAACCGACTTGCAATAGGTAAGGCTACGGTCACATTGGAGCGGTATTTCAACGATTTTCCGCACTGACGGCAACGACCGATGCCGGTGGAATAAACAAATACATAACATTTAATGGTAACGGTCACATTGGCGCTAATATGGACTGGCGATCGCTGACGAATTCGGGCGATTGACGGTGCAGATCAAATTGTTTTGTTTTTTTTCGGACGAGTACGTCAGTATTTAGGTACATCGTATATCTTTACCATTAGCGTTTTTGTTCATTGTTGTCGAAATGGTAGATATTGAGCAATTAATTACTCTTGTGCAGGAACGTAAACCGTTATGGGATGTAACAAACAAGCAGTATCATAACAGGGATATTGCACGGAAGCTGTGGCAAGAAATTGCAGATGCCATGAATTCAACAAGTAAGTAAATGCATTTATTACTTTAAACCTTAAATTATAAGTTATAGTTAAGAGTCTTCTTTACCCAAGCGCAACTTTTTTGCATTTTAGTGTATAGATGATTATAGTTGCAAGAGATAAGATGAATTTCTTGCTTTGTCAACTCCTGTCTTGGTCCTTAGTTAGTTTCCACCGACACTGTGCAGCGGCGCCACTTGTTACACTCAAATTGTTGATTTACCGTCCGCCAAGATACAGACTTTATTTACAAAAATTATGACTTCATTTTTTGGGGTCATGTAACTTATCTAAAAAACTGTCGGTTTACTTTTTCCATAAATCGTCTTGATCGAGAGTAAAAAAATAAAACAGATCAGCGCAATAATCGGTGCGAAACATCTAATCTTTAAACAATCGGTATTCAGTTGCTATAAACTTAAAAAAAAAAATAGTCCGAACATTTTGTAGATAAAGGTCTAAATTTATAAAATAGTTCTTAAAAAAAAAAAAAATTGTTTTTTGAAAAACAACTAGAGTTTTTATGGCGGGCGCTCTTATGGAAATTTACATTGGCTGCAGTGGGTACAGAAGTCTCTTAAGTATCTGTATTTAAACCATTAGATCGGAAATCAAGGGCCCCTTCTCCGTTAAAATATCTTTTGAATTTGTCACGAATATTATATGATTCACGTCCCGACCTGTTGTAGCGTCTGCTTGATCCGCTGATGGCTTCCATATTTGATGAGCTTTTTGTTTTCTGAATAGTAATGTCATCTATGTCTTCCAAATCTATAATAATATTGTGCAATAAACAAGCTGTTGATACAACTTTGCCTACATGATTAGAGTCAATTTGTAATTCAGTTTTTAGGAATCTCCATTTTGAAACAAGTATTTCGAATGCACATTCTACAGTTCGTCTAGCTCGACTGTGACGGTAGTTATATACTTCAATATCATGAGGAACTCTTTCCGCTGCACCGGTGGCATAAGGGCGCATTAAATATTCCTCCAAGGGATATCCTTGATCACCAAGTATAACATACGGAAGCGTTATACTACTTCCAGGAATTTGACAAGGACGTGGAAAAGGGAATGAACCAGTTTCTAAATGTTCATACAAATTAGAATCAGAGAAAATTCCACTGTCACTTTGTCTACCGTACGCGCTCCAACGTCAACAGTTACAAATTTATATTTTGCCTCAACTAATGCTTGTAGAATTACTGAGAAATAGCCCTTGTAATTGTAGTACTGTGAGCCCGATAGGTGTGGGCATTTAATGCGGACATGTTTTCCGTCGATAGATAATTTTTCATATTCCATGGCATTCCTTTCAAGTAAATCGGTAGTGGATGTGACTTGTTGAAAAATGTTCCCAAATGGCATCACATGCCTCATATACTATTTTAGCAATAGTATTATGTGCTATGCGGAATAAAAAAGCTAAAGCTCTGAATCCCATTCCAGTTGACAGGAATCTGAAAGTTTAGGGCATTATAGTCAAGAATAAATAAAAACAAGCTTATTATGAATTACCTATCATAATGTATTTCTAACCTAATAAATACTAAATTATTTTTTTATTTTAGGTCAGGTAGTGAAAGATAAATGGCAAAATTTACTTACTTTTATTTCTCGTTGACGTATTTTCTTCAACTTTAAAAACTAATGTACCCACTGTCAAAGTCTCTCTGAGGATAACGAAGAGGACGTGATTGAGGAAGATGTCTTAGCATCTGAAAATACTAATGAAGTTGATTCTAGTAATGATTTCAGAAGTTCGACTGTTAAAACAAAACGAAAAGCTCCTAAAGCAGATGCAATAAATCAACTTCTTGCACTGGAGAAGAGGAAAGTGGAACACTTTGAGAAAATTCATGAACGTAAAAAACCATCTGAGAAAACAAAAGAAATGACGAAGACTACGATTTTCTTATGAGCTTATTACCTCATCTTCGTGAAGTGCCAAAAAAAAAGAAAGCTTTCAACAAGAATACGATTACAGCAAGTACTATTGCAGGACGAAGAAGAAGTGCAAAGTTCTGATAGTTATCACCAGTCACAATCTTCTTCGCCATTCCAACTGAACCCAGAAATAAACCCAGCATTTATGTTAAACTACCCAAATGAACCTGGTGCATCCTACAGCATTACAAATGAACACAATTTACACCACGTATAAGAATCTTTGGATTACAAATTGATGGAATAAAATTTTGTTTCATTCACTTACAAAATCTATAATATGTACAATAAGAATAATATTTTTTTAATACTTACCTGAGCGTGACAGCAAGTCGTTCTTCAGGAGAAATACAGTTTCTGAAATTACTGGATTTTTCTATACGTGGCCCAATTCCACTCAAAATAATTAAAAGTGCTGCTTTTCGTTCTAAAATATTCAAAAAATTTCACTGGATTCTCTTGTAACTTATAGAACAACGTATGGAACTCGCCGTTCTGTTCTCTTTCTATCAAAATTGAATTCACCCACTCACTTCTTTCATCTTCCAATAATAACATAAATAGTAACGGATTTTCGGCTACATACGCTTCATATTCATCCATTTTAATACACAGGTATAGGGACGTACGTTAAAATCTGACGAAATTTAAAAATAGTGTGCAGTATGACCACGAATTTCTGACGACTAATAATTCAACGTTAAACTTTAATGAAATTGATATTATTGATTACAAGATTGAGCGTTATTACATGTGACAGTTACAGTAAAAATTCTAATCATTCTAAACTAAGAAATACGCAGCCTATTATTTTTATCTAACACTAACTTTAAGTGACTTTAAACACTTTCCCTTGTTTGATAAAAATTAATAATTATACAAGTCCCATCTTTACACAAAGGATATTATGTAATCTTGTTTGAGCGAGAGGCTTGGTCATAATGTCAGCTACCTGATGTTCAGATGAAACCTTTTCTACAACCAATGTACCTTCACTAACGTGCTCACGAATAAAGAAGTGTTTCCTTTGAATGTGCTTGGTTCTGCGATGATTTTCGGGATTCTCAGAAACTCTAACGGCTGCTGCGTTGTCAATCTGGATAACTGGAATTTCCTTTAAAAATGTAATTTGATGATATATTTGTAAATCCCTTAGGATTCCGCGAAATAAGTAGACTGATTTATTGAATGTACTTTAATAAGTATGGTCACTACTCTACAACTTGTTCGAGGTCGCGCTGTATACCTTATTCTACACAAGTCTGAAGGAAACTGAAACTGCCGACGCCGATACTCTTTTATAAAGGAAAGAGCGCACAACATTCTTAGATGTTAATTCTAACATAATTTCTTGTAAAAGTCGAGTAAGCCAGATCACTTCCTTTGCGGCTTCACTTGCAGCTACGATTTCTGCTTCAGCTGTAGACTCTGTTACGGAACCTTGTCGCTGACTAATCCAAGAAACAGCTCCATTGGCTAAAACTATCTTAGCACCATTTTTCTCTTTAACAAACATACATGGTTGTTGACTGTAATTTTTTGTAAATATTTTCCAATACGATGATTCCAACATCTAGGCGACTGCTTTAGTCCATATAAACTCCTTTTGAGTAGGCAGATTCTACCAGACCCGTCATCGTATCCATCTGGCTGTTTCATAAAGATCTTTTCCTCCAGCTCTCCATATAAAAATGCAGTTGAGACATCAAATTGAACCAAATGCATTTTCTCTGTTGCAGCAATACCAAGTATCAAACGAATAGTTTTCAACTTTGCAACTGGACTGAAAGTATTATTGTAATCAATACCTTTCTTTTGATTGTATCCTTTTGCGACCAATCTTGCCTTGTATTTTAAAATACTTCCGTCTGTATTTAATTTTAATTTATAAACCCACTTACAGGAAATTGCTTTACCACCTATCGGTAATTTTACTAATTCCCACGTGTTATTTTCCATCAAGGAAGCCATTTCATTGCCATTGCATTTTTCCAGGATGCACGATTTTTATCTTGTATCGCTTCTTCATATGTTTGAGGATGGAGTTCTGTCATCATCGCCATAACGTAATCTTCAAGATACTTTGGAGTGCGGATAATTTCTCGATTACGTAACGTTCTTTCATTGTTATATTCACTACTGCACTCATCATCACTTTCTTCTTTGCTTTCTTTAGTTCTTGTACTGCCTTCAGGTTGAGTAATTTCTGGTTTATCAATCTGCTCTTCTTTGTCTGATTCATCTTCTTGTAACAATCTACTCCTGAAGAATACTTTTGCTTTTTCTTCGCATTCTTGAGTTACCTCATTAAATTTGACATCTCGAGATAAAACAACACATTTCTTCTCTGGAAGCGATCAAAAACGCCCATTTTTTCCAACGAATTAAAAAAATTGGTCCAATTTTAAATTGTTGGTACTTTTTGAACTCTGATTGATGTTTTACAATCTTTAGGGGGGGGGGGGGGGGTAGTGGATTTTAGCGTTCCTTTAGGAGCCACAACGCATTACAAAAAGGTTAATTCAGTTCTTTACAAAAGTTGGAAAAAATGGGCGTTTTTTGATCGCTTGTAAAAATTTTTCTATTGGATCGACTTTGTTTGTTTTTTTTTATAGACGCAGAATTTTGTTTTCTTTAATTTACTAAAGAAGTGCTATTCATAAAATATGGACCGTTTTCGAGTTTTAACCGAGAAATTGAAAAAAGTTCGAACGTTTTGAGGTTTTTTTGGCTGCCAAAAGTTGTGCCGGGAAAAAATTGGTGTGCACTCTTCAAATACATTATTTGGACCCAAATAGGCCATTTAAAACGTTAAAATCGTTTACACCACATTTTGCAGGAATCGGCCCTTCTGACTGCTCCGCATACTGGACTATCTGAGGAAACTGATAATTTTAGTTGGGGAAATATACACAAACGTGTAATTTAGTCATGTTTGATTTGATCTAACTAAACAAAGTGCTACGCTTCTGGTAGTTTGAAAGCATTGTTATAGTTCATATTCAGCACTACTTATGATATAATATGTGAAGTACCTAGTATTGTACGTACTCCCCGCCCCGTCAAAGGGAAATATTATTGCAGCCTCATTATAGGGTTTTTTTTAAATTTCTTGAAGCATCCTGATGGGATGCAAAAGGTTTTAGAAATAAAAAACTATTTCCAATGTACCTATAATAGGATATCCATTTTTCGTCTTGGGAATATGTGACATTATGATTTACAAATCAACAGCATTCAAATAAATAAATAATAAATAGTAATTTATCTAATCCATATCATTAGGAACGGCGTAAGAATGTGTAGGGTAATGCCAGCTAGTTTCTTTTGTTTTCCCTTTCAAGTAATGGGTTGTCGCCTCAGGCGTTATAAGTGCAATTTGAGTTGCCTATCCTTACGTTAGCGTTTCGATTTTTTTCTAAAGATCGCGAAACATATTTTTTAAAACGGTACAAATTAAATGATCAGTATTTCCATTTTACGAACAGTACAGTTTTCCATTATTTTTTTCAAATGGTCATTATTGTAATATCTGGTCGGTGAAAATAATAAACGGTCAGTAAGATTAAAAATTGCCTATTAACTTAATAAATGGTAGACGAAAGTAATAAACGGGCAGTAAGGTTTTAAAAAACAGTCAGTTGAATTAATAAATGGTCGGTGAAATTAATAAACGGTTAGTAAGAGAAAAAATAGTTAATTAAATAAATAAATGATCAGTAAAATATGAAACGTTGTATAAAAATAATAATCGGCCAGTACAAATCATTAAACCCTCTGTTAACTAATAAATGGTCATATTTATTTAATGTAAGTAAACACAAAACAAAAACATATGAAGAAAAATACAACGTAATAGAGAAAAACGCTATGCCGTTAAGTAATGATGAAGTACGAGTAGATCGTGGTGATAATCTGAAAATAATTATCCTGAACCATATACACTAATTACGTGCAAAATACCTACCCTATTGTACAAGTAGTGCCTGCTTTGCTTTGGAAGGTCGGCCACGTCGCCTTTTAGCTCCAATGGGGACAGATTTGGCTTCAGCGGGTGGTGTTGTGTATTTCAGCCTTATTGCAACACCCACTACATGCTTACAAATTAATTTTTTGAAAAATCCTGGGCAATTGCAAGTGCCTTCAATCCATTTGTTTGAATCATTCGGAAGAGTAGCAGTCCAAATGTTGAACGCGGCCGTTTTAAATTCTTCAAAAGTGGAAAAACTCACATTTCGAGTTTCCTCTAGATCTAAATCTAGATCTGTGACTTCATTACTTTGGCCAGCAGGAATGAAATAAACATAGCCTTCTGAACAATATTGAGATTACTCCCAATATTATTTAGTGTAAGCACAGGGTGGTACACAGTCTCATGCACCGAATTTTAAAGACTTGGAAGCCCCGTGCTCACGTAGAGTGACTAAACGACTTTTGTGTCAATAGTAATTTATTCTACATTTTACGTTGTTTATATACAAAATTTTATACAACAATTGGCAAATTAATTGCAATCTGTTAATTGCAAATTGAAAACTAACCTAGTCAATGTTGTGTGCAAATTGTCCTCATTTACAAATAATGCAATGTAATTTTATTTCTTAATCCTACTTTCTTTCCCAATTAACTATTTCTCTAATATTTGGCCAGCGCCCTTTCCTGTTTAATGGTGATATTAAACATTCTGCCAGCCGCGCCCTAATCTATCTTTTAGTTTTGTGTTTCCCCGGGAATAGTTGAATATAATGGTTCTAACTGAACTGCTTCGTGATCGTTGTCCTTGGTATGTGATTTGTTTCTGTGCTGGATGTAGAATCTTATTCCTAGTACGAGTGCCAAGATAATTGCAATGAGTAAGGTAGTTGTCGTGCTTGTAATAATGGACTGTGATGTTGTGGACCGCCATTTGATATTTCGAATATCTGCATTAAGAGTTTCTTCTTCGTCTTTTAGCTGTTTAAAAGAGTCTTCTGCATGGAATATTGATTCTTCTATTACTTTGGTTATTTGCTGAGTTGACCTTGTATGATTATATGGTTTGTTAAACTGTTTTATGTAGCTACCTAGTACTGATAACTTTTTATCCCGTTTCGGATTGAGTATACTTTTCTTTGTTTTCAACAGGCAATCTTGTGAAATCCTGATAATTCCAGTGGCATTGATCGTGATTTCCTGTCGTTCGCCACTACAGGAGATAGCGATACGTGTGGACTGATTAGTGATGAACATCCAAGTATTGGTGGCATAGAGTTGCTTCCAAATTAATCCTTGAATCTCATGTTGTTGTATATTGCATTGGTTAATTTCTGTTCTGTTGTAGACTTCGTCAATGATGCAATTTTTGTTTTCTTCTATTTTCTTCACCATAGTGGGAGCACATATAAAATTGTGTTTGTTTGTTTGTAGGCAGTCTTTGAATTCTTCATTTGATATTTCGAAATATAGTTGATTGTTGTAGTCCACAGCTAGCATTTCTTCATTGACATTTAAGGTCCAAAACGTAGAATTTTCAATTTTTATAGGAATTGGGGTGACTTTCATAATCACGTATACCGTGATCTCTGCCACCAGAAAAAACCCGAACACATGAATCACTTCCACTGTTTGTTTTGTAGTTACTTTGATTATTGGATGTGGTAAAATCTTGAGGATGCTTGGTAATTTCTGCTCTGCCGATGTAATAATACTTCTGATGTGGGTTTCTGATATAAGTTCTTGAAAGTTCCCTTGGTTGTAGTGGATGTTTCTTATTTTGCTGTAGTGATTGTGTACTTCTGTTACTAGATTCACTGCTGTTTGATATGTACTTAAGATGTGAATATTTAGTCTGTTTTCGTCTATTGTTTTATACCATTTCTGCATCTGGTTTATGGCTTTTATCGCTTCATTTAATTTAGTGTTGAAGCGCTCTAATTGCTTCTCGATGCGGTTTTCTGTCTCTTTAAATTTTGATATAGTAGACAACATTATTTTGGATTGTCTTTCTGAATTCCGCATTAACTCTTGCTGATTCTTGTTTAACGCATCAATGTCCTTGTATACTTCGTCATTCACACCGAATATCGCCGTTAATATATTCCCCAAGATACCTCTTTTTTTACGAGTTTGACTTATGTAGTTGATTCCCTCTTGTACCCATCTCAATTGATTTTCTTGATCCTCGATATGTTGCACCAATTCTGTACATTGTACGTTTTCTGTCATTTCTGTTGCGTTCTTGCACAACTCTTTGAAATTACTAGTCGTTAGAAATGCTGCGTTTATATCCTCTTTGATTCGTGATTTGTTGTATTGTAGATCGATTCGGAATATACCTCTTTCAATTTGAACTTCTCCCATGTGTTCAATGTAGAAACCTGGCTTTGGATATGTAATATTGTATTCTGCTGTTACTGTGACCAATAGCATTAGTATGCTTATAACGAATGTTTTCAGATTGCATCCATATGCGTGTTGTTGTGATGTTGCTGTTTGATTTTTTTCTGCGGTGTTACCTTCTTCTGTCGTGATTGGTATTAGTTGATGAATACTCCTTTTTGATGCTTTCCCATCTGCCTTCTGGATGGTAACAATGCGTACAGTGCCGTCTTCTGATGGATGTAATTCTTTGATTTTTGCAAGTGGCCATTTCCCTGGACTCAAGTTGTCCTCTTTGATGAGTACTATACATCATTTATCTTTGGATTGTCTTCTTTTGTTTTCCATTTATAGCGTTGTTGTAAATTATGCAAATAATCCGTCGTCCATGCTTTCCAGAATTGTTTCTTCATGTTTTGTACCATTTTCCATCTGTTGCTTAAGTTGAGTTCTATTGTACCTGATGATTTCGCGAATGGTTCTATTATTGGTTTTCCTCTTAGAAAGTGACCGGGTGTTAGTGTTGTACCTCCGTCTACTACATCACTGGACTTTCCTATTGGTCTTGAATTTAAGCACGCTTCGATTTGATGAGTTAATGTAGTTAATTCTTCATATGTAAGTGTTGATTCCCCAATTACTATTCTTAAATGGTGTTTTAAGGACTTAACTCCACTTTCCCAAATTCCTCCCATATGTGGACTTGCTGGGGGAATGAAATGCCATTGAGTTCCAGTTGACACCGATGTTTCTTGCACTTCTCTACTGTGTACTATTTGTTGAATTTCTTGCTGTATCATATTGCTGGCTCCGACGAAGTTGGTGCCGTTGTCGCTGTATATGTGTTGGCAACCACCTCGTCTTGCTGAAAATCTTCTGAAAGCCGCGATGAATGTTTCCGATGTCATGTCACTAACAACTTCTAAATGAATCGCTCTTGTTGCTAGACATACAAACACTGCAATGTATCCTTTGTATGATTTATGGCCTCTGCCTTTCCATGCTCTTACTTGTATGGGACCGGCATAGTCAATTCCACAATGTTCGAACGGTGATGATGGTGTTATTCTGGATGCTGGCAGATCTCCCATTATTTGATGTAATGTTTGTCCCTTATGTCTTATGCATGTATTGCACTTGTTGATGATTTCTCGAACTGTTCTTCTACCGGTGATAATCCAATATTTTCTTCTTAAATATGCTAATGTTATTTGAAGACCTCCATGTAATGTTTTTTGATGTGCATCCAAAATCAGTAGTCGTGTTAGATGGCTGTTTGCTGGTAGAATGTATGGATGTTTTTCGTTGTATGATAAGTAAGAATTGCGTAACCTCCCTCCTACCCTAAGTAAACTGTCTTCATCTTGAAACGGATTGAGCGATTCTAACTTGCTGTCCTTGTGTACTTGTTCTTTCTTACTTAACTTTTGTATTTCCCTTGGATATGTATTCTGTTGTGTTACTTGTATATGTTTCTTTAATGCCGTATTGAGTTCTTCTACTGTTAAATGTTCGTCAGCTACTGTAATTTTTTTGCAATGCTTGATGAATCGAATGATGTATGCTGTCACTCGAATTAGTTGTGTTAGTGAAGAAAACCTTTCTGCTAGCTCGTTCCTATTGTTCACTATTATTGTCATAGTTTTCTTGCTCTCTACCTCTGTTGTAGGATATTCGCTTGTACTGTGTTTCCATTTATCTGTTTTTAGCCATATGGGTCCATTCCACCATAACGTGTTGTTTTTTAATTTGGATGTTGTTGTTCCTCGCGATACCAGATCTGCAGGATTATCATTAGTACGCACATGGTTCCATTGTTCTTTTGCGGTCATGCTTGTGATTTGTGCCACTCGACTTCCCACGAAGGTTTTCCATTTGTTTGCGTCACCTTTCATCCATGCGAGTGTGATCATGGAATCGGTCCACGCGTACACTGTTGTTTTTGGTATCTGTAATGCTTCTGTCACTCTTTTTAGCACCTTTGCTAGTAGCACTGCTGCACACAATTCTAATTTAGGTAACGTTTGCCTGGTTCGTACTGGGGCGACTTTTGATTTTGACATTAATAGACTTATGCACCCATTTCCTGTTTTTGAGTACACCACTGCTCCATACGCTTTTTCTGATGCATCACAGAACCCATGAAGTTCTATTTTTTCTTGGTCTTGATCGTACTGCATCCATCTAGGTATCCGTAAGTATTCCACCATACTGAGATCGATTTTGAAGTTTGTCCATTCTATCTTGATTGATTCCGCCACCTCTTCGTCCCAGCCTGTATTGGATAGCCAGAGTCTTTGTATGAGTAATTTTGCATTTAGGAGTATTGGTGACAGCCAACCCAAAGGGTCGAATATCTTGGCCACTTCCGACAAAATGTTCCGTTTGGTTGGTTTATCTTGGCCATCCTTGAATTTGAACGTAAAGATGTCTTGGTTTGGTATCCATCTTATTCCCAACGATTTGATCTGGTCGTCATTGTTGAACTCGGCTACAGCAGGATCTCTAGCTTCCATGGGAATAGTGGTTAATATCTCTTCTTTATTGGCTGCCCATTTATGTAGCTGGAACCCTCCTTTTTTTAGCATATTGGTTAATTCTTTTTGCAATTGTACTACTTGAGGTATGCTGTTAGCACCAGATAAAATGTCGTCCACATAGAAGTCTTGTAGCGTGACTCGTGCTGCGTATGGATACTCTTCTTTTTCGTCTTCTGCTAACTGTTGTAGTGTCTTTATGGCTAAGTATGGAGCTGCCGCTGTTCCATATGTTACTGTGTTGAGCTGGTATTCGCGTATCGGCTGATTACGTTCGAATCTCCATACTATAGTCTGGAACTGGCGATCGTCTTGATGTATCCTTATTTGGCGGTACATCTTTTTAATATCTGCTGTGAACGCATATTGATGTTTTCTCCATCTTAGTAATATATCGGCTATGTCTGGCTGCAACCTCGGTCCCACATACATCATCTCATTTAAACTTCCGCTGGTCGTCGTTTTGGCTGATGCATCAAACACCACTCTCATCTTCGTTGTAGTACTGGATTCCTTTATCACTGGTTGGTGTGGTATGTAATAGCGTGTGCCCTCGATTGAGTGTGCCTGTACCATTTCCATGTGACCCAAATCCAGGTATTCTTGTAGAAACGCGTTGTATTCTTCACGCATCTTGTCGTTTGCTGCTAGTTTTTTCTCCAGTTGCAACAACCTGGCTATTGCTAGTGGTCTGGATCGCCCCCATTTGATCGAATTCTTCTTGAATGGAATCTTGACTGTGTATCTTCCATCGGGGCTGCGTGTAGTGTTTGCCTTATAGTGGTCTTCGCACTTCTTGTCTTCTTCATTGAACCCATTAGCCATGGTCGCTTCTTCTATTTCCCAGTATTTGGATAGTTGTGTCTCTTCTTCCATTGTTGATACCATGCCCAGTATTTGATAGCCTTGGTTGACACCGTGCTTTGTTTGCCCGGATATCACCCACCCAAATTCGGTTTGTTGACCCACTAATTTTCCTTCTTTCATGACTCCCGGTAGTATGATCTTTGCGTATTCCTCGGCACCCAGTAGTATGTCAATTGGTCCGGAGTTATTCAGCGTGGGATCAGCTAACAGCACATTCTTCCATGGATCTTTGTTCATCTCAAACGACGCCAGTGGTAGATTTTCGGTTATCTTTGTGAGAATGATTAGTTCTGTTGTTAACTCATACTCACTTGGTTGTCTTGGATGTAATTGAACCGTTATCTTGGTTTTTGCGTTAGTGTGATCATAACCACCTATTCCTGATACCCTTGCATTCGCTTTTTGTCGTGGTAGCTTCAACTGCTGTGCTGCCTTTTCTGTGATGAACGAGGCTTGTGATCCAGGGTCCACTAGTACTCTTAATAATTGCTGTACGCCAGTGAGGTCTTGTGCTTGTACTATCGCTGTTGCTAGTAGTACTTCCTGGTTTTCCTTTTGGGTTTGACAATTCCTTTTAGATACTGTAGTGTGTGATGTTCTTGTGCTTGCTTGTGTTGCCCGCTCTGCTATTGGTTTGTACGGTTGGTGAAGTAAAGTGTGATGTGGATAACCGCATTCTGCACACCTGTACGCTGAGTAGCATTTTTCCTCGCTGTTGTGTTTTAAACACCTAAAACATATTTTTCTTTCTCTTACTTCCTTGTTTCTGTCGTTGATTGATAGCCCCTTGAACTTAAGGCATTGTTCAAGTCGATGCTCCTGTTGGCAGTAATGGCATGATATGGTGGACGTGTTTCCCCAGGTGTACCTAGGACTCGCATCCTTGCTCTGCATTGACCCCGATGCCTCCAAGGACTGGAACCTCGTCTGCATGAACTGCATCACTTCTCCTAATGCTGGGATTTCATTTGGTTGTTTTAGTGACTGCTCAAATAGCCTGTTGGTTTCTGAGTCCCATTTCTTTGTGGTGATTCTAATTACCATTGGACCCCATGACGATGTATCCATTCCCAGATTTGATATTGTCTCCAGACACTCATGTATGGTATCGTGAAGCCATTTCAATCGAGATGCCTTCGCTGTTTCCATTTTCGAGAATTCCAGGATTCTATCTAATAACGTATTTACCATTAATCTTTTGTTATTATACCTGTTTTGAAGGATCTTCCATGCTGTTACGTAATTTTGTTCCGAGATCATTAGATGCTGTATAAGTCTTGCTGCTTCTCCGTCCACATGCCCCTTCAGATAGTGCATCTTCTCCGCGTTCGATAACTTCTCGTTGGAATGTATTAATTTCTCGAACAAATCGTGGAAGGGAGCCCAATTGTCATATCCACTTCGGAACGTTGGTATTTTTATTTTGGGCAGCTCGATGTTGTTTGTCGCCTTTATACTTGCCTTTTTGGTGAGCATTTTTAATTTTTCTTGTATGTTATCGTATTCGAATTCCATTTTCGTGACTGGATCCTTTCTAAAATACTCATGAGAGAAGCTCACCTCGTTTGCTTGAATGTCCACTTCAAGCTCTGATATTACTTCCCACTTCTTCTCTGCTTTGGTGTACAATGTTTCGCAGCGTCTTAAGTTCTGCTCCATTATTTCCTCTTCCATTTGAAACAATATCCCTCTAAATTGTTTTAGACGAACCTCCTGTTTTTTTATTCGGAGCTCCTGTTCGTTATCCATTTCTTCAATATCCTCTTCCTTCTTCTGCTGATTCTGTAACTGTTGTAGATAATTTATCGTGTTGTCGTAGACCTTTTGCAGCTGATCTCTGTACTTTGTACTGTGATACTCATGATTTTGTATCTGTAATTCGATAATTTCGTTATGATTTTTTTCGATACCTTCCTGATAAGCTTCTAGCTGTCGGTCATGTTTCACAATATATTCGCTGGTTTTCCTGGAGGCTGAGTCTTTCTTCATATTGGCTAACATTTTACACATTTGTTGACCAATCTCCTGTTGTTTCCGTGCGAGTTCGTTTAATTGCTCCATTTGAACTTCTGGTAGCTAAAACAGAATCCAAACCAACACCCCCTCTTACTTCAGAACCGTTTTTCCCCTTTTTTTTTTTTTTTAGTAGTAGTTGTTGTGTCGGATGCTGAAAATTTGGTTCTGGCCCGAATAATTCCAAAAACTTGTTCTGTAATGCAACGTTGTGTTTGTCGCACGCAGATATCCGTGGGTCCCCCCGGACTCTTAACGTTGGACTGAAGCTGTATGGTTTGCTCCTTCCTGCTACAGGAATCAGTCTCCAGTTGTTGTCGCCGGCGTTCTTCTGCATCAGCGACGCGACTCTTGATCGCCTTTTTGTTAGTAGGTAGGATCCTTTTGTTTTTCGCCGCTTCCCTTGACTTTTTTAGTCAAAATAAAATTCCGCTTACCCAGTGCCTCTCGCTCAAGTCCAAGGGTCGTAAATCCTTGACTGCTAATAGTGGTTTTGCTGCCGCTGGTGGTGGCTTGAAGGACCTTTTTATTTTCTGCCGCTGGTGTTGGCTCGAAGGACCATGAACAATATTGAGATTACTCCCAATATTATTTAGTGTAAGCACAGGGTGGTACACAGTCTCATGCACCGAATTTTAAAGACTTGGAAGCCCCGTGCTCACGTAGAGTGACTAAACGACTTTTGTGTCAATAGTAATTTATTCTACATTTTACGTTGTTTATATACAAAATTTTATACAACAATTGGCAAATTAATTGCAATCTGTTAATTGCAAATTGAAAACTAACCTAGTCAATGTTGTGTGCAAATTGTCCTCATTTACAAATAATGCAATGTAATTTTATTTCTTAATCCTACTTTCTTTCCCAATTAACTATTTCTCTAATATTTGGCCAGCGCCCTTTCCTGTTTAATGGTGATATTAAACAACGATGTGAGACAATCTTCTTTTTTTCACAAACCCATTGATAAGCTTTGGTCCACAAACCTAAGTTTAGCGTAGGAACTGCATGTACTGTTTTTGCATTTGCAGTGTACTGAAGAGACCAGGTATTTATGTATTCCTTGAGAACCACTACGAACCGAGATAAAGGCAATCTCTCGCGCAAAGTGTTATCTTTAATTACTCTGTTGAAAGATTCCAAGGCGTTATTTGTAGATGGAACCAACTTTGAAACGCCTTCAAACCAGTTTGGATTACTGTCTAACCATTCGTGTTGGAAATATTCTATAAATTGTTGTTGTTCGCCCTCCCATTTTGCAATAAACTGATGAGACGCCTTCTCAAAAACATGCTTACTATTGCTCAGTTGCAATAAGTCAATATCTTTTAATATTTCATTACGTTTCTCCTTCGGATGCACAACCTGTTCGGCTTTCTTTTGGACACATTTTTTCATATGTGCCCAACACATTATGATAGTAACATCCGATCCAAATACATTTATGAAGGCATTCTGGATGCTTTTAGCGGCATCACAAACGAGGTATTTTGGGCAAATTGACTTTTGAAATATATCCTGGTCGGCAGATTTTATTGCTTTAAACAAAAATACAAACTCTTCGGTTTGTTCTTTGCTGCAAACCGCTAGCCCAAAAATATGAAATATTCGGTCTCGATCTGTAGTTCCCAATAATAATACAGGGAAACCTTGCCACACCAATTTATATGTCGCATCAGCATGTATGTGGTGAGCGTCACAGGACAATTTCAACAAGTTTTTAGTGGAAACAAAAAATCGAAAGAACGGCTGTTCTTCATATCCCACTTGGTAGGAAACAACAAACGCCGCATCAACATCATCAGGAACTTTTGCATTTTCTAAACAAAAATTTTCCAATTCGCCAAGACTCATAACATTGGATCCATATTTTACTTTTCTTAATGAAGACAAGTAATTATTGAGCTGAGTCTTACTTGGTAATGCAATTTGCTTTTTAATTAATATATCAAGAACCTTTTTTGGTTTTATTTTTGAATCAAAATTAAAGAGAGACTTGATTTCCTCTTTTACCTCATTGGATATTTTACTTTTTACTCTTGTAACAATTACATTACACGTATGGGCTAGTTGAGATCGGTATAAATGGACCTCACTTGTAGTAGAGGGATAATGTAGGTACACACCTGCAGCGCATTGCTCCGCTCTTTTTTTTACTTTGTTACATCGAAAAATTTCACTTACATTTCCTTCTGTGTCCACATTTTTATAAGTAAAACTCCACACCTGCTCCATCTGAACTGCAGCTACTGCAGACGCCTTATTCTCGAACACTTTTTCCATTTCCCATTGCTTGTCTACCTTCTTCCTCCTTTTCGTGATCGCCTCTTCACTTTCACTTTCGGAACTTGTTTCATAGTCTGGTACATCTTCCATATCGTACCGTTCCAGTCGCAAGGAAACCTACAGCACGAATCACTTAATATTTTTACTTCTCTGAAACTATAATAATATCGCGCCGAGCGCATATAAAGCGTTACATCAACAATCACGTTTATTTCACAAGCCGACTAAGCGCGAAAGAAGCTTATTAGCCGACCTAAAAATATTAGGTAAACCACGACTTCATTTCTATTACCGCCTATCGCATACTGGCCATTTATTGATTTTTACTGTAGATTTGCTGATTTATTATCAGCTAATCCATACTGACGTTTTATTAATTTTTACTGACCACTATAATACTGGCCAAATAGTTTTGTTACTGCTCAAAAATTCCATTTTAACTCATCAAATTTTATAAATATACTGAGCTTTTTACAATATTTTACTGACTTTAGGTAATATTATACTGTAGAAACTTAATTAAATACTGTTCAGTTTATTACAACCCTTTTTTAAAATATATGCCTTAGCATAATAGGTGGAATTAATATCTTTAAGTACCGCCGTAAGAAATACTGTCGGATTTCCAAATTGGTGCTGTACGTTTTTCTACCCTCATTACAACGGCTGTTATCTACAAAAAACGATTTTTCTATTCATCGATCTTCCTAAAAAACTAAGACCGATATTTCAATTTTTTAAGTACCGCCGTTCTTTTCATCATTGCAAATAATATCCACTATCGAGAATTTGTTAGACTTCAACTACAAAAGCAGCATTTCTTAAGAAAGTTTAGCTATTTTTCCAATATGGCGGATTGACTACAGAGGAGCCTTAAGGGTGTAATCCAGTAGTACAACATTTATGCGAAAATAGTGCGATTTATATTTCGTCTCAATTCTGTAAAACATGAGATGAAAGACGGGGCTAATTTTTTTCGTGTAAATTATACATTTAAAAAGGATGCTACAGAACAAAATTTTAATATTTACGAAAAAAAAAATTTTTAGAGCACTGCCAATAAAAAGTGAACTTTTATAGGTAAAATGGCGTCAACACAAATTATTTTAAAAATCTCCCTGTAGCATACTCAGAAAAAACATTAGCAAACCATAGAGCCATCGACCAACCTTTCACATAAATTACAAAAATTTTTAGACGAAATATTCATTCGAAATTTTTTAAGAAAACTTGTAGCGTTTAGTGAAGTCATTCACCATTTATAAATGTACAGTAGGCAACACATCATACAGCAGGCCTGACTTCATTAGCGGCATTGTTGCGTTTATGGGGACTAATTTACAAATAGAAACCGGATTCATTAAAACGTATTATAATTCCATAATATACTGGGTAGTAGAATTCACACGGAAAATGTGATTTATTTTTGGGTGAATTAAAAGTTTGCGTCTTTTCTGACGTTTTTTGTAACACCCCTAAAATTTTAGTGTGATAAAATTTTGAGATTATTTCCCTGTAGCATCCCTCGGAAAGAGGTATAATTTGCGTAAAAAGCGTTAGTCCTCATTTACTTTGTGTTGTTCCCGAATTAGACGATTTTTTGTAACACATCTAGAATATTATTTAAAAAATGTACTTTTTTTAAAAGATATCTAATTTATAGGTACTTATTCGCTTACATGCGTTATTTTCCAGATAGGGTTAATACAATTCATGGAGTAATTACTGGGTTAAAAAAATATATACGTTGTAACAAAACCCTCTGCGCCACCTACCCAACACCCACGCAAACAACACCTACACGCACCCGCGACTTAAGGTTGACCCAATCGCCACCCGCAAGAGGTCGCCAACGGAAGTGCTACCCTCTCGTACAAGAACGACACCAGTATACCTCGCACACCAAACCAAGCAAGGGCAAGAGTCAGGTAGCAACCGTCCCTCTCTTACGCCGCGGTGTATATTGTGACGCGCTGCTGTTACTGATCCTGAAACCGTCCGACGCGCTAACTAAGCGAGCCTGTCTTGACAGAACGTCGGATTGCAGCACGGTGAAGGACAAGTACTTCAACCTATAGACTTCAAATCTAGCACATACCTATCGTAGTCTTAGTCATCTTGTAAATATTTATCTTCGTACCTAAACCCCTGTAAATAAAAGTCTTGTGTAGTGATCAGTTAATTTAATCAACCCAGGTTAACTCATCCAACAAGTGGCGCCCAACCTTCGGGCCGAAGAAAATTTTTTTTACAACGACGAAGACACGTGCAAAAACCCGACAGGAGATGGCAGAAGGGAACGCACCCCTCACCTTCTCAATGGAGCAGTTCCAGCAAATCATCTCCCAACTACGCAGCGGAGATAAAGGATCATTCACCAAATGTCAAGCCCGATTCAAAGGAAACAGCGGCGAGGACGTCCATTCCTTCGTGGACACCATCCGCACCTTTAAGGACTGCGACAGGGTGAGTGAAGAGAACGCGCTCCGAGGCCTCACCGTACTGTTGGAAGGACCAGCAGGCACGTGGTGGCAGGGCGTCAAAGGCACCGTGCAGACGTTCGACGAGGCGACGACGCTCCTGAAGGAAAACTTTGGGCCAGACCTGCCAACCCATCAAATCTTAAAGAAAATCTTTGGTTCCGACCAGGGGGAGAAGGCGCCGACGGAGCGGTTCATCTCCGAGAAGAGGGCCCTCATCGCGAAGATCCCGGAAGCAGAACGACCGAACGAAACGTTCCAGATAAACATGGTTTACGGACTACTACAACCACGCATCCGAAAAGCCATCCCGCGAACAAAATTCGCGACATTCACCGAATTCTTCACAGAGTTACGGAAACTCGAGGAGGAAACGTGGATCGAGTCAGCCACCACCGACACCTCCAAAACCGCAGACACACACGACGCCCGGAAGAGCCGGTGCTCGTTCTGCCGGAACATGGGGCACACGCGAGACGAGTGTCGTAAAAGGAAGAGGCAGGAAGCCACCGCCAAACCCATTACCACGTCTCAGCCAGCCACCAACAACCCGCCAAAACCCATCACGTGCTACGGCTGTGGAGCGCCCGGAGTACTACGAGCCAACTGCCGGACGTGCCGACCAGCCAGCGACGCTCCCGAACCCATGGGATTCTGCGCCGCCGCCCTCAGGGAACGACCCAGGAGCCGCCCCTTGGTGCGGATATCGGTAGGGACTACGCCCGGTTGCGCGCTTTTAGACACAGGAGCCAAACAAAGCCTCGCGGGAGCCGCCCTTCACAAAGTCCTTAAGCAACAAGGATTCCAATTCACCACTCGATCCGTCGCCCTGATGCTCGCGGACGGTGAAGAACGCCACCAGAATGTGCTGTGTACCAGTGTCCCAGTGCGCGTTAACCATAAAGTGATAACCACAAACTTCTATGTGCTACCAGGTCGAGGTACGCGTACCCTGCTCGGCGTCGACTTCATCCAGGACGCTGGTATGCTCCTGAACCTGCCCGAAGGGACATATTCCTTCCTCGAGCGCCCCGGCCAACGGTACCCCCTCGAACAGGACCCCGCCATAGACTTCTTCGAACAATTTAAACCGCCGGAAGTGGAAGTGTTACCCGCGTACGCGACCGCGAGTGTGCCCGATCGCCGAGATCCGCGGTGGGTGTCGATTCAGCACCAGCGCCTGTTCGGGCCTGACCCGGAACCACAGACCTACGTCAGTGCACCCACCACAAGCACTCCACCACTGCCTCCACCGAGTTCTGCAGCCATGGACCCGAACCAGGCATACTTCTGGGAACTCTACGAGTCCACCCGAGATGTCCCGCAAGATCTCTTCCCGCACCCAGCGCGAAGACGAAGACTCGAGCCTGATACCCCAGGAACACTCGATCTCCATACCTTGGAGCTCCGCCCCGACGAAGGCGTCACCCTCACCAGTGAGCAGCGCACCCGCATCAACCTGTTGCTACAGACGCACCACCACACGTTCTCGCCGGTATTGGAAGCCACACCCTTCGGCGAGCACCGTATAGACACAGGGATACACAGTCCCGTCGCCGCTCCGCCTTACCGCTTGCCGCCACAGAAGCGCGAGATCCTGCAGCAGGAACTCACACAGATGCTCGACCAGGGAGTTATCGAGGAGTGTGACTCCGCATGGGCTGCCCCAACAGTGATGGTCCCAAAGCGCGACGGATCCGTTCGCGTATGTGTGGACTACCGACGCCTCAATGCCATCACGACCACCGACAGTTACCCGCTCCCCAGGATGGACGACCTCCTCCATGCCGCCAAAGCGCAAGTCATCAGTACCCTGGACCTTCGCGCCGGATACTGGCAAATCTCGGTGCACCCAGCAGACCGGGACAAAACGGCTTTCATAACACCATCAGGCCTGTATCGCTTCCGCCGTATGCCTTTTGGTCTGAAGAACGCGCCGGCAAGTTTCCAACGTCTAATCGACCGCTTCCGCTCGGCCCTCCCGGAAGTAACCATATTCGCCTATCTGGACGACATCATTATCCTCTCCGAAAGCGTCGACCATCACATCCGCGATCTGGAGGTGGTACTCCAGAGAATGGCCACGTTCAAACTACACGCGAAACGCGAAAAGTGCCACATCGCATGTGACCAGGTGCGATACCTGGGGCACCTACTAACCCCGCAAGGGATTAGCGTGGACCCCGACAAGACAAGCGCGATTGCCCGACTCGCGGCACCGCGAAACGTGAAACAACTTATGAGTTTCCTACAGACATGTTCGTGGTATAGGAAATTCGTCTCGGGATTCGCCGCCATCGCCAGACCCCTTACGGGGCTACTGAAAAAGAATGCGTCATGGACTTGGTCAGAAGCACAGACGAAGGCGTTTGAGGAGCTTAAGCAGAAGCTCACATCTGCGCCTATCCTGCGCCAAGCCGACCCCAATCTCCCATTCACGCTGCGGACCGACGCCAGCGGATATGCTTTGGGAGCCGTCCTAACGCAAGGCGACAAAGACGACGAGCGCCCCGTTGAGTACGCAAGTCGCCTGCTCAACAGCGCCGAGAAAAACTACTCCACCACCGAGCGGGAAGCGCTCGCCGTCGTGTGGGCGGTCACCAAATTCCGTGGCTACATAGAGGGAGTGCCAACCACCCTAGCCACCGACCACCAACCACTTAAGTGGCTGATGGCCATCAAGACACCAACCGGACGTCTAGCACGATGGGCCCTCACACTGCAGCCATTTAACCTCACGTTCCAGTACGTCCCTGGAAAAAGTAACGTCGTCGCCGATACCCTGTCGAGACCACCCTGCGACCCGCACACACAAGAAACCTGCTCGATTTGCACAGTCGCCATCGACCTACCCACTCGGCCCGCGCACGATATCCGACAAGGACAGTTATCAGATCCGGAATTAAAGAAAATAATAGACTGTTTCGAAACACCCTCCGCTGCTCCAGGCGATTACACCCGCTGGACCGAGAGGGGTTACTTAATGAACCAAGGGATCCTGTATCGTTACTCCCCGGATTCCAGCTCCGAAGACGCCCAGCTAGTCGTCCCCGAACCGGAACGCGAACGGGTTCTGAAAGAGTACCACGACTCCCCCACGGCCGGACATTACGGAAGCGATCGCACACACGACCTAGTCGCTAACAGATACTACTGGGTTGGGATGCGAAAACAAATCAGTAACTACGTGAAGAATTGCATCGAGTGTCAAAGGTTTAAAGCCAGTAACCTTAAACCTGCGGGCCTACTTCAAACCCCCGCACCGGCTCAACGATTCGAGCAACTGGCTATCGACCTATTCGGCCCTCTCCCACCAAGCTCCCAGGACGAACGATGGATATTCATAATCGAAGACATCGCCTCCCGCTGGATAGAGCTCTTCGCTTTGAAGGTAGCCGACGCCCAAACATGCGCCCGGACACTAATAAACGAAATCTTCATGCGATACGGAGTTCCTAGGCGAATCATAAGCGACAATGGGACCCAATTCATAAGCGCCGTCATGCAACATGTGACCTACTGCTTGGACGTTAAACAGGTGCTAACCCCGGTGTACCACCCGCAGGCAAATCCCGTCGAGCGGAAGAACCGTGACCTGAAACCGCGCCTCGCCATTCTCGTCCAGCAAAAGAATCCGAACTGGCCAGACACGCTACCGGCCATCCGCTTTGCAATGAATTCAGCGAAAAGCCAAACCACAGGATACTCTGCCGCATACCTCACATTTGGCAGACACCTCAGGACCACCGACGATGCGTCCAGAGATCAGCGGGCGATAATCCTGAGCGAAAACTTTGTTCCTCAGATCACCCCATACCTGCTAAACCTCACGAACACAATAAGGCAATCCCAACTAATACAAGAGGAACAGCAGGATAAATCAAAGGAGTACGCCGACCTGAAGAGGCGCGAAGCCCCACTCTTCTCGCCCGGGGACCTAGTACTTGTGCAAACCCACCCTCTTAGTAACACCGCGAAAGGTGTATCCGCAAAATTGGCACCGAGACGAGATGGACCTTATCGTGTTTTACAACAAATATCTCACACCAGCTACGAGGTGGAAGACCCTGAAAGACCAGGCAACGCCCTCGGCAAGTACCACTCTTCTGCACTACAGCCCTACCACGGACCAGAGGAACAACCACCCTCCGGGTTAGTACGCCGCAGAGGAAGACCAAGGAAGAAGCAATAGTCCTGGCTCCATCGTCGGGACGCCTTAAGGAGCCAGAGGGGGAGTGTGTAACAAAACCCTCTGCGCCACCTACCCAACACCCACGCAAACAACACCTACACGCACCCGCGACTTAAGGTTGACCCAATCGCCACCCGCAAGAGGTCGCCACGGAAGTGCTACCCTCTCGTACAAGAACGACACCAGTATACCTCGCACACCAAACCAAGCAAGGGCGTTCGCGTCCGGTCTTCTAAGTGATCGATTCGTTTTCTAAGACCCGCCGAGTAACCAGTCCCGCAGAAGCCCAGCAGAGCCCGCAGAGCCGTCCCTGTTCCAAACAGCCGCGCGGAGCCGAGTCGGAGACCAACCGGTCTAAAGCTGCTGCGAGAAAGGTGAAATCAATTTATTTTTTTATTTCCGCTCTCGTAACCCATCCCTAGATTAGCCGCCTGTACCACCCATTACACACTCGGGGTGTTTCTGCACCCCGGTCATTATCTATTACCACTCAGAATCTTGCCATGGTTCGCCCTGGCTGTTCTGCACCCCGTCCCTCGGGACCTAAACAACCCGCTCCTCGTCCACCCAATCCCCCACAACAAAAACAACCTAAAACGAAAACCCAACTACTCAAACCTCCGCAGCACAAACCTTCTCAATTACCCCTCCCTCGAACTCCTCCGCCAACCCAGCTACCTCCCAACCCCGCATCTTACTCCACGACACTCCGCAAAGCCCCTACACCACCACCACCACCAGCACAATACACAGAATACACAGATCAGCAACTACACCCCGCCACACACAATCCTCCCACTCCACCACTTACTCAATCCGCCAAACGAACGCGTACCATTTCCACCTCCTCTTCCGGTTCCGCCATGTCCCACCACTCGATAACCCAAACCACAACCTATCGCTATTGCATTCGCAATATTCTCACCGCCATCACCTCCCAAAAACAACTGTACAACTCCATCCTCACCTTCAACCTCCCGCTTACGAACCTAAAATTCAACCACAACCAGTCAGCCCTTATAGAAACTAAACTCCCTGTTGCTTTCGACCTCTCCAAAAAACTCCAACACCTATTCGGCGATCCCAACGTATCCTTCACCCAACTATCCGGTCCAAAACCCCAAACCCACACCCCTAAACCACCATCTTTCTCCTGCGTCATCCGTAATGTCGACCGAGACATCACGGAATCCGAAATCCTGCAAGCCATCAATCTCCCCAGAATTACCCGCGCTCTGCGCATCATCTCCCGAGCGACCAACCTCCCCACCACCTTTGTACGGATCATTACAACCAGCAAATCCACCCTAGAACACCTCCTCCAACACGGTATCTGCATGTTCAGCAGACACTATCCCTGCGAACCGTCCCACATTCCAGACCCTACTCCTAAGTACTGCTCCCTATGCACCAAAATCGGCCACCTCTCCTCCGAATGCACTACCCGCGTCCAAATCTGTCCCTCCTGTGGTGAAAACCACAAACCCAACATGTGCAAACCCGACACCCAACCCAAATGCAATAACTGTTCCGGACCCCACCCCACCTATTCTTTTGAATGTACCAAACGCAAAGAAATCCCCAGCACTCCCGCCGAAGCAGCTCCACCCAAACCCGCCGACACCCAGTCCGTCTCCTCCGAATCCTCCGCACTACCAGAAACCGCCTACTACCTACGCCAAACCGACTTCCTACGAACCATAGCCCTTACCTTCATCCATCTTTTCCCCGACCGCCGTTCGGAGGTCATCCAAGCAATCGACCAAGCGTCCCAAGCATTCCTTAACCGAAGAACCTGGGCATCCTTCTCCGGAAACGTGGTAGCGTTTTCCACTCCCTACATAGTTATTTCTTAATTCCGCAATCATGGATTTCGTCGTCGGTACCGTTAACTCCTGTGGCTTACGCCGCAAACGCCCCCTCATAAAAAACCTCCTGCACTCCGACCAAATTCAGATCCTTTCAATAACTGAAACCAAACTAACTTCCAACGCCGTCCTCTCTTTCAGAGACTACAAAACATTTCAAAAAAACAGTTCCCTCAGGGGAGCACGCGGAACGGCCCTGCTTGTCAGGGACCGCTTTCCCTCCACTCCATTAACACTTCCGCCCCACCTTCAACACCTAGAATGTGTTGCCGCCACCGTCCACTTCCCCAACATCAATATCAGCTTCTTCAGTTTTTACAATCCACCCAATGACCCCCTCCCGGATGACCTATTTCGGTATATCTCCACCCTCCGCCACGCCGTGTTGCTGGGGGATCTTAACTCCCGAAACACCCTCTTCGGCGATTCCACCTGCAACCCCAACGGCATTATTCTCGCCAACCACCTAATAACCCTTCCTATCTGTCGTGTTAACAACACCACCCCAACCTTTGTCTCGCACAACGGAACTTCTATTGTCGACCATATCATTTTCACCGAACCCCTCTTCCGCTACATCGACGCCAACTGCTTCCTAGGCACCACAATCACCTCCGATCATCTTCCTTTGCTTGTCCGCACGAACTTCAGCCCGCCCCCTGCTCTTCCGCCCACGGTGATCTATAAAAAAGACTTTTCCAGAGCCAACTGGAAAGTTTTTGCCCAACACATCACCGAAAACATTCAGCCACACCCTTCTCTCGAAACACCACAAGACGTCGACTCGGCAGTCGACACACTTACCACCACCATTTCCGATGCAGTCTCCATCGCCGTCCCTACGAAACCCCATCATCTCTATCGCCAGAAGCTCCCTGATAGGATACTTAATCTCATTAGGGAGAAGAGGCGAGTGTTCCGTCAATACCTACGATCCCGTGACGCCGCGCTCAAGACACAATACAACAGACTGAACTCCCTAATAAGACGAGAAACGACACGACTAACTGAAGAGAACTGGGTCAGGGTGACTTCCGCTCTGGACTACAGAGACGGACGTCGATACTGGCACCAGTTCAACGTACTGACCGGCAACAGAAAAATCCAACGAACCCACCTAACAGACCAAGGAGGCAACATAGTATCCACAGACAAAGACAAGGCAGATTTATTTGCCAGACACCTACAAGAAGCCTTTCAATCACCCGACCTTCCCAACTACGATCTCGAGTTTAAGCTGGCGGTTGAACAGCGGTTAGCTTATTTTCGGGATCAAGACGTCCCTCAACAACCTCCTGACGATCCCCTCCTTCAGCCAATACCCCCCCAAACAATTGTCGACACTATCAAAAGTGGACGCAATTCAGCACCCGGACCGGACAACATAAACAGACTGATACTACGCCACCTTCCTCCCTCCGCAATCACATTGCTATCCACCATCTACAACCGCTGCATCCAACTCCCATACTTTCCAGCACCCTGGAAATCCTCATCCATAGTCATGATCCCAAAACCACAAGCAGATACCACCAGAGCATCCTCTTACCGACCCATATCTCTCTTAAACTGCATCGGAAAAACCCTCGAACAAATTATGGCCCAACGATTAAGACACCATCTGGAGACTAGCAATCTCCTACCTCCCGCACAGTTTGGTTTCAGACCCCTTAGATGCACCCAAGATCCTCTCCTTAAACTGCAATCAGAGATTGTCAGATCCTTCAACAACGGCAACTGCACTCTCGCAATTTTCCTAGATATCAAACAAGCCTTCGACTCTGTCTGGCACGCCGGACTAATCCACACGCTCCGCTCCCTGAATATCCACGATAAAATGACCAAATTCCTGCTATCATACCTTTCCAATCGAACTGCCAGAGTAAAAGTTGCCAGAGAACTATCCGATCCATTCACACCCCTCGCAGGGGTTCCCCAAGGCTCACCTCTCGCTCCCCTTCTTTACATCATATATACTAACGACACACCACAACCAGGCAACGCCAAAACCAGTTGTACACTATTCGCAGATGACACTGCCTTTTGGACAACAGACCGCACCAGCACAAGAGCCACACGCACACTGAACGACACTCTCACACGATACACGACATGGGCCAATCGCTGGAGAATCCAGTTAAATCCCGAGAAAACACAAACAATACTCTTCAGACACCCCGACTACAGTAAAAACCCACGACAACAACACGAAGACGTTCACCTACACCTGAACAACACACCGCTACAGCTCACAAACCGAATCAAGTACTTAGGAGTTCATCTCACAAGTACGTTGAATTGGAACCACGACCTAACGCTCACACTAGACAAAGTTAGGAAACGCACACAACTACTGAGCGCCCTTCGGGGTCGCTTCAACGGATGTGACCCCAGAACGCTCCAACACACTTACAAAACGTACATCAGACCACTCATCGATTACCGAGCCCCCCTGTACTGCACCCTCTCCTCTAGTCAACGACACCAAATCGCCGCCTGCGAACGCAATATCTTACGGAAAATACACAGACTCGATCCACGCCACCCTTCCGACCTTACCATCGAACACGCAAACATACAACCTATCACACACAGACTCGCATCCCTACAAACAAGATTTGCACAGCGCAGGGTCCACGGCGACACCCAGCCCACCAAAGATATCCTAAAGATCCCCTGCAATAAATCCGCCACAGGAGGTCCCCTTCCCCGAAAACCCAAAAGGAAATTCAAATTCCCTCCCGTACTCCTAACCCAACTACTCGAAGACCTACCCCAGGAATTCGAAGAGCTCCTTGACAACGCCCCTTACACCATCCGGTAACGCAAACCATACTAAAAAACCAAAAAGAAACATTTACTGCCTTCTTTTTTTTTCTTTTTCAGATAAGGACACACGTACCGGAATCCAACACCAACAACACCACCCTCACCAATCCTACACCGAACGAGAACCGACCGCGAACTCTACCACCCCCTCGACAACGACGACGCGCAATGCACCAAGGACACGAGCCGATACCTGCACAGTATAGCATAGACAAATAGCATGCATTGTAAATACATTTCATACATCACGTACTAACCAAGGGCTGAAGAGGACACAAGTCCTGAGCAGTCCGCCATTCATCTAATACTAACAATTAATGTATCATATACCTATAAGATGTAAATAAACGTATTTTGATTGATTGATTGATTGAAAAGAAGAGATAGGGGAACGGTTGCTACACTGACTCTTGTCCTTGCTTCAATCA
>NW_022170249.1:8544483-8594691 GCF_008802855.1 Photinus pyralis
TTCAAACGCGAATTGCGGGTGACCGGGACGTCGGAAGGGGGTACCGTCAAAGGAAATGTGGTAGCCCCCGACACGATCTTCCTGATGGTGGAGTCAAATCTTCAAACGCGAATTGCCGGTGAACGGGACGTCGGAAGGGGGTACCGTCAAAGGAAATGTGGTAGCCCCCGACACGATCTTCCTGATGGTGGAGTCAAATCTTCAAACGCGAATTGCGGGTGAACGAACGTCGGAAGTGGGTACCGTCAAAGGGAATGTGGTAGCCCCCGACACGATCTTCCTGATGGTGGAGTCAAATCTTCAAACACGAATTGCGGGTAAACGGGACGTCGGAAGGGGGTACCGTCAAAGGGAATGTGGTAGCCCCCGACACGATCTTACTGATGGTGGAGTCAAATCTTTAAAAGCGAATTGCGGGTGCACGAGGAAAGTGGGAAGCGGTTAGTGAATGTAGTAGCCTTCGACAAGATCTGTTATTGATGGTTGAGTCGAAAGTGGCTAATAGAATACTGATCTGCCACACAAAAATGCGCTGAAGTCCCTTCGATCTCAAACGAGGACTTTGATAATTTTTTTCTCAATTTCTTCATGTCCAGTGGGTTTTTTCTATTCCTTTCCTTGGATGCATCAAATCTTTCAGGTTTTTTAGATACCTACTTCGTATTTCTTCACTCAAAGGTTTTACCCAATTTGCTATTTTTTATTAATCTTCCGTACTCACATTTGTTAAATTTCAAATTCTTTCGATTTTCCAGTTGCTTACTTTTCTTTCGAATTCTTCTAATTATTCCCTTTCCATTTTTCCATTATTCTGCGTTTTTATCGGTTTCTTTAGGATTCTTGCGCTTTTGAGTTTAATCAAATTCTTCAGCGAATGGCAAGAAAACGTGGTAAAATTACCTTGTTCCTGAAGCCCGGCAATTACTACCACATTCAGAAAAGTGGTGGGCAGGTTTGGAGGAAACTCTGCGATATCTTTGAGGAGACTGCAGTCACACAGTAGGATTAGCCCATGGTCATATGGCGCTGAAGAACTCCGGGCACTCTATTAAGACCATTTTTCTGCGGAAGGAGTCATTTGCAGAGAACAAAACGGCTCTGATAACGAAAAGAGACGTAATATATCCGATACAACTGAATGCCAAACACTCCGGCACTGCAATTTTGATTTACCTTATACTTAGAGTTGGAAACTTCGGGGAAGAATTACAAACAGCGCAATCTAAATTTAAAAATGAGAGACATTTCGCAACACTTTCAAATCCTAGTTCAAATCTTGGTTGCAGTTGGCTGGGACAAGGTTACGAATAGAACCCCTATATGTTGTGTTATATTATGGTCTGTTCTTTGTGTCGTGAGACACAATCGGGAAGAGAATTGAGTAAAACTAAGCAAACCAAAAAGCAGAACGAAAGAACCAGCAAGAAAAATAACACATACAAATCCAACATTCCAAATTTTACAATGACAAACATATAATTACAAATGCACAAATTATCAAAAGCGTGATGGAAGTGACATATGCCGGTCTGCATACTAAACAGAACAAAAGTTGATTAGAGGAACGCCTCTTCTCGTATTGCTAAGGCACAAAAGTTGCAGCCTGCAGTAGTTGAGAAAGGTACAAAAGCCAAAAGATCGAAACTGTATTAGGTGCTTTCTCTACGATATAAACTGTTAACAGAACTATACAGGGCAACTTTACGACGCTACAGTAACTGTATTAGGACAGTGCCGACAGGTTATCATAATCCGCCATATTGGAGCTAAAAAATTGTTTGATTGTAGGATACCTTGTCAGATCCTCCTTCAAAATAACGGCGAGAAATGATCGTTTAACACTGTGCAGAACGAGCTATGAGGAGACTACTTCCTCCTAAATTCAAAAAGATACAAAGAAACGTGTATAATACGTATAAAATATGGTGTATAAACCAAAATGTACGTATAAAGGTAACCATTAATCATGAAATTGTGTTTGACATTTCAGATGTCATCTGTCACTTTTTGTCCGACGTCGCGTTCGGAAGAAAAAGTGACACTTTAGTGCCTTAAATGGAAGACAAATCACATTCATTTTGTCCACGGAGTACAAAAAAGCAATATTCGTTGTCCTTCAGCAATAAATGTTAAAATTGTAAAAAATGAAGACCTGAAATTTAGAAATTGAATGGAAAATAGTTCATATGAAACAAAAGAAACAAACCAAGTGCTACCTTGATAATACCTGAAAAAATAGCGAACACATAGAACACCATGCTGACACCTGCTTTCAACAATGCTGATCACTCAGTGGTCACTACCACGGTTTCATAATTTTCTGCCAAAAAAAACCCGCTCGCTGTAAGGTGTGTTGCCTATTCGTAGGGGTATGTCATCATATGGTCATTTAATTAAATAATTAATGAGATCGGACAGGAAGACCTTGTTCTCGATGCCGAAGGTAATGCTGCTATGATTGAACCAGAAGACGAGATCAGCGATTTCGATGATAAGTGATTACGAATCCGCTAACCGGAACCATAGAGGAATTGTGTTTCTTCTATGCCGGAACGCATGCGCTGATACCGTGACAAACGTGACTTGCTCCCACAGCAGAAATTCTAAAACCCGCCTCAGTTACAAGTGCTACCTAGAGAACTCCTGGTGCATAAACAATAATGGTATTTATAAACAATTACGGTTCTATTGCGTCGTCGTTTTTTAGCCATTCATCATCATAGTATTACCCCTTGCCTTATTGTGTTTTATGAGATAGCATCGTAGCCATTTTATTTCAACGATATAAATTGTAGATACTATAAAGGCGATTTAACTACCTACTTACGATCTGCATTTGCAGTTGGTGTTTTTGTGGACCCCAATTGTTTTAGACTCGCGCCTGGAAATTCTTAACATATTAACGTATCGCAGTTCGCTTTATTTTTTATTGTACAGGTTGTTTATAAAATACAATTAATTTTCTTTTAGCACCTGACGGTGATTCAATATACATTGAGTTTGCTTCATTTATAAATAAAGTAGAATATTTCCTATCAATGCGAAGCGTGGTTTAACCATTTACTTTACAGAATTGTTTTTCCTTAAACCCCCCATTTACTAACATTATATTAATAGAAGTACCTTAAAGAAAAGAACCGTTTCGTAATTTAATAAAGATTATTGAGTTACCATTATCCCTTTACCTTTTCCTTAAAAGACCAGAAGAGGATTATTAACCGACGGCCAGCTGAGGCATATTAATATATAGTTACATTTACATATTAACATATCAAGAACCGCACCCAATTTAATTAAAATATAGAAAGGTTAACCAGAATGGAGAAGAAGTCAAATTTGTAACATCCGTTGCATGCTCATTACGCGAGTGTGAAACTGTCCAATGTCCATGGAGTAGTATTGTCCCGATATGAATAGTGGAGTGCTAAATTTCCGAGTGCCAACTGTCAGGATGCGAATCATTTGGGCTCAAATTATTTTACAACCTTGTCTGGTTACCTACAACAAATTTGACATTTACACGTCATAAAATTATTTTTATAATAATTATATCTTCTTTAATGTCGGAAAACATCCTAATAACAACCTACACTTTTCACCAACGACAATATTTAATGAAATTAAACAGTGCCAATTGCTTAGAACTCGTTCTAACGGATAAACAAACTGGTGAAGAATGGGAATGTTCATATGACGTAGCATGTATGTATTAGTTTTGTTGATCTCTTTGTGCAATTTCTCTCTTCAGACATCGAAGATTTAACACGTAAAACTGGAAATTTTAAGCAATTTGAAATATTTACAACTATGTTAAAATCTGGCTTATTGAAGGTGAGCAAACTATTTTAAACTTGTTATTCGTATAACAGTTTTTAGACGACCGAATGTATATCATTAGATCTTCTGACTTACGAAGATCTAGAATCGATGCGAGTACGCAAAGTTAAGAGCTCCTCCAGAGTGAATATGAACAGTAATAATCGCCGATATCTCATTGTAACGTACTCAGTTGAATTTGACAAGTAGTGAGCAGTAAACGCGCAAATTGGGAAGTAATTTTAAATTTTAGAATAAAATATCCAATTCCGCTAGAATATTGCGGTCTTCCTGATCCAGCAATTTTGCAAGCGACTGTACGAAAGTTGGAGGCGAAATTAAAGCGTGCAGAAGAAGCTCTTTGTACGAAAAACGATCACAATGAACGCAGACACACAAAAACTCTGGAAAGACGGTAAGTAGGTTACCAAGCTCATCTCGACATCTTCAATTTACTCAGAATAGATGAACTGACGATAGAGAACAATCATCTCACTGGCGAAGTAAAAAGGTTAGCAAGGCTTCTGAGTAGAAATCCTAGAAGTCAAGTACAAGAATTACAAAACGCCATCATACAATTGGAGAAAAGCGTCCAATTCGAAAGACACTCTCATCATAGATTAGTACAAAAGTTGCAGTCAGATAAGATGATGTTAGCTGACGAGTTAGAACGATGCAGGAAATCTGAAAGGGCACTGAGATGCAAAATGCAAATGTAAATATATAAATATTGGCTAGTTTATCTGTATGTAAAAGTTACAGCCCCGTTAAAAATAACCAGACTAATAAAAAAATCAAGAAAACGCCCAATGTATACGATACGATGGAGTGTAGGAGAAATATCACAAAGGCAACTCAAAGATCAAGATCTGCTTCTCCAAGACTTATACGCCAAGACAAGCCATTTGATAGCAATAGAAGGTACGATTGGTTGTGTACAGTGCTAGTTGTTTCCCAATTACTTTCTCAGGCCGTCGAAACTCCAACCTCAAAGTCGAAGCAGCTCGGCGTCCAGTAAGAAAGAATTTTGGAATAACTATAGTGCGTCAGAGTCCCAAATACGAAGTAGAGGATCATCCCCTTCCTCTAAAAATCGCGGTTCCACATCAAGTTTAAGCTGTGCTTCGGGCGCGTTTAATAATAATGGACGTTCTAGGGATCGAATGGCACCGTCTAATCGTTGTTCAACAAGGGGCAATAAGATTGAGAATCGTTTTAATAAAATTTTAAAAAAGTACACTTAAATTTCAGCCTGTTATTTGATGGCCATTTGGAAACGTATTAGGGCTCCTCTGTAGTCAATTTGTATTTCAATGTTATTGCAATTGGTTAGACCACCAACAATACACATCTCTAGACGATGTACCCTTGAGTGAGACCAACGATGTATCTCTATCCTTTCCAGTTTTGCATATTCTCTTCATTTATTGTTAAACACAATAGACCATGTATAATGGTCAAGGACTAATATTATGTAAACAAGTTTAGCGAAAAGCTGTACAATATTTGAATGGAGATGCACAAATGCCTATTTCTGTTACTATTGAGTAAATTACTTATTCAATGCATTTACTGCATTTTTCTATAATGACACATTCTGTAAATTACCTGGTTCTTAGGTCATTAGTGGACCAGATTAGCATTGTTTGTTAACATTTTTAATTAACCCTTTATTTCCTGTGAGTTTTTCTAATTAATTTTACTGATTTATAGATGTTTATAGTTATTAGATAGACATGTGCATGAATGAATTCACATAGGATTTAGGTATGGTAGAACCTAAAATAAATCTCTCTCTATCTTCTTATCTTTTCAAAAAATAATAATTGTACATAGTTATACCACAGATAAACGGAGCTTTATTTATCTGTGGTTATACTTATTTATATTTATGCACAACTCATGTAGATTTTTTCCGAACATCTTATGTGCAGCAAGATGACTTCGCTTTTTTGTCCTAAATTGAGAATTCAGTTGTAAAATTTGTTGATTCCGCGGTTGATCCTCTATTTTCTGAGAGGCAAGATCCGAGATGATATCAGTTCATATTCGCTAAGTTGATGTGAAGTTTACGGGATTGCATCATATTCTCAAACGGAAAAAATAAATAGTTGAAATTTTTTAAAAGTGGGAGAATTTTTTAACCCACTTCTAATTACCGGGAAAACCCAAAATTTCACCCATGTTTTGATACAAATATTCATTTTCGTGATGTCTCACTACCTTGACTTGACATGAGCAAAACAATGACACTTTTTTAAAATAAATTTGTCAGTGTCGCCTATTAGTTATCGTATCCCGCTTAGAAATTTAGCTAAAAAGGGGAATTGGAACATTTTTTTGTAAGTTAAAATTAACAAAGTGGAATCGAATTTCTTTGAAATGGTAGGCTCAGAATGTGAAAACTATTGGGCGCAACTTTCTCACCAATTTATTTGTAAAAATCGAAATTTGTCGTTCCTTTATTTTTTGATAAGCGGATATTCCTGATATCTGATCATATTGAAAAAATAAGTAGCACTTGCCTCTCTAAGTTTCGACTCAGTAGTAGTGTTTGCGAATTGTGATACTGTGCTACCCGCTTGTGTGGTGGTCATGCGTTAGTCCAAAAAATCAAAACGGTGCCACATTTCTACACAAGAACAAATATGCGGCAAAAATGTTTCTAATTACTGGTACAGTCGTATTCCGCCTAGGGGTTTAGCTAAAAATTGGGCTACTATTTGATACCTTCCTAAACAAATTTCTTGAAGCATCCTGATAGAATGAAAAAGGTTTTAGAAATCAAAAATTATTTCCAATGTACCTACAATAAATATGCATTTAGTACACTTTTCGTCTTGGGAATATGTGACATTATGATTCACAAATCAACAGCATTCATGAACATTAGCTAATTATATAGTAATTTATCTAATCCATATCATTAGGAACGGCGTAACAATGTGCAGGATAATACCAGGTAGTTTCTTTTGTTTTCCCTTTCAAGTAGGTAATGAGTTGTCGCCTCAGGAGTTATAGTGCAATATGAGTTGCCTATCCTTACGTTAGCGTTTTGATTTTTTTCTAAAGATCGCGATACATATTTTTTTTAAATATATGCATTATCATAATAGGTGGAAATAATATCTTTAAGTACCGCCGTAGGAAATTCTGTCGGATTTCCAAATTGGTGCTGTAGGTTTTTCTACTTCCATTACAACGGCTGTTATTTACGAAAAACGATTTTTCTATTCATCGATCTTCCTAAAAAACTAAGACCGATATTTCAACTTTCTTTAAGTACCGCCGTTCTTTTCATCATTGCAAAGAATATCCACTATCGAGAATTTGTTAGACTGCAACTACAAAAGCAGCATTTGATAAGAAAGTTTAGCTATTTTTCCAATATGGCGGATTGACTACAGAGGAGCCTTAATATCATATATATAAGAGAAGAATATATGTGTTATAGGTCGTGGGGTTACTGCCAAAACAAGATAAGTCACTTGTTTGAAGTTTTGAGTAAAGTGGATTTGTAACTTATTATGCGCAGGATAAATCAGCGAATCATTATTAAAGTAGTATTCAAGCATGCATATGCTATAATAAAAATAAATTGTAATGATATGTTATTATTTGTATTTATCAACTGAAGAAACAATTTGATAAACAAAATTATTTAAAAAAAATGGGCACTTATCTTATTTTTGCAGGTTGCCTAAGAATCATTCAGGAGTTAACCAAAAGAGTACACCAATTTAGAAGGAACTATTTTTAATGCAAAACACAAACAATAAAATAAAACTATTAATGAAAATTAGGTATACGTAAAAAACATCAATTTAATTTTCTTCCGCGTCATCTATCTCCAAATCCTCTGGATCAGTGTCTTCTAAACCAGGTTTTGGGATTGTGTCTTTGGCACACTTTGCCTAAGGCAACGACTTAAAGTAATAATGAAACTCTTTGGAATTGAACGCTAGCAATTTAAAAAAAAACTCACTATACACCACTAAATTTAAGCCGAAACACCGCCGTATGCAGGTTATGTTGAGCACATGTTCGTAAGTACTATTACAACCAAAACAAGACAAGTGAGGTCAGAAGGTAGTTTGAATAGGTGTATACTGGTACAGTTAAAATAAGATAAGTGGCAGTTATCGGTTATGGACATATATTTGCAACAGCGAAAATAGGATAAGTGGTATATAATTTGTTTAGGCAGTCAACTTTGTAACAAAATGGAACAAAGTTAAACAGGCAAAGTAGGATAAGTGACACATACCGCATACGTTCTTTTTGCAGACTAGATGGTTACTGAACTGCATTTGACTGGTTCTTGCTGTACTCTTTATTACTATAATGGAGTTATCTTAATTCGGCGCATGTGTAAACACAATTTAGACTTGCTTTGGAGCTATCTCCTTTTGGTAGTATATAATTTGCACTATTCTGAAATTAGTAGTGTACTTAACTCAAATTATAAAAAAAATTGAGTTATCTTGTTTTGGCAGTAACCCCACGAGGTGTCTACATGTCATTCGGCATGCGCAGTATATACAACAAATCTTACCATTGTAGGTACTGCCACCTAGACTACACCTGCGCATACGCGTTCTCCCTAAAAGCTTTTCAGCTCTTTCTTTTATATCTAAGAATTTGTCGAGGAATTTGTGTACCAAATTTAATTCCGATTAGTTTATTTCACTGTTTCTAAACCGAGGAAGGGAAAATATACAATAAAACTCTAGGTACTTATATCGGGTGGCACGCACCTGTAATACCTGCAACATTTGGGCTTTAAGTACTAAGTAGCCGAGAAAAAATGTTGGAAATTAGGTACCTACCTCTATATTCCAACTATAGTTTCTTACGGGTAATCGTCAGGGAATGACATTTTAAATGGGATGATATTCAGAGTGAAGTGAAATGATGGCGTCATTTTGAGTTATGACAGCATCAACTTTTTTTAAGTGAAACGCCCTTTATTTTATTGATTATAGGCATTCCTCCAAATAGCTTTTAAAGTGTTATTAGGTTTTAAAGGTGTAAAGTGTACTTAATCTGTTAACTTCACACTACTTTAACACGAAAAGGATAGGTAAGTATGACTCATCTTTGGTGCAATAAAATCTTTTGTAAAAACTGAATGGAAAATTACATGACCTTGCTGGTCCAGTCAAACTTTAACAAAAAAAAATGTGTGATCACTAGTGAATCGCAACAAATATATCGCACATAGATTCTAAACCGAAGAGTTTTTGTGTTAGCAGAATCTCACCCCTGACTATAATGGATAATGTGTAGTTTCTTCCACTAAATTAAATTGAACATCTAATCACTTCCTATGGGTAAAAATTGTTAAGCAATATTTTATATAAGGGCTGGTTAAACTTGCAGGAGGAGGATTATTCCATTCCCTTGGCGCACACTGTCTAGAAAATGCCGTATACCTAGTCCAGTAATTCTAGGAAATATACAAAAAATCATTCTTGCAGTTCCAATTTTTTCGGTAATGTGTGGTTGAAGGTCCCCTGATGGTTGTGTAATAAAGTCCCGAACGATTTCGGTGCCGCCGGGGGGAGGGAAGGGGGTTGAAGGTACAGTTTTGCACACCAATCCTGGAAGAAGATGAAGAGGACGTAGACGATCATCGCGGAGAGGAATTGTACATACGTACATCTGAATTGGACATTTCGCTCATGAAATCTCACTTCATTTTTGTTGTACGTAAAGTCGAACTGTCAAAGCATGTTACACCACACATGTAAATGATTCTTGAAGGAAATTAGATTCCCTACAACCATTCCCTTATACGTTAAAAGTGAACAGGTACCTAATGAGAAAATGAGCTCGAAGAAAAGTTCGATCGAAAACGTGGGTTCTTTGAAAATTTCTCACCTTCAAGAGCCCGTAGCTGGAAAACGATGCGTTTTTTGAAAAAAAAGTATAGAAACAAAGTCGTAGAAAATTGTATGAGCTTTCAATTTTGATCAATTTTTTACTACGCCCCCCCATTTTCGAAATAAAACCGAAAAACTGCAAAAAGTCCCTTTAACCCCCCCCCCCCCTCCGGCGGCATCGCTCGGGACTTTATCAGGGAACCTTCAACCAAATTAGAACTACACGAATTATTTTTTTCTATTTACTGTTTTTTGGCATAGAATGACTTGGAATAGTAATGCCTTTAAAAATCAAACAAGTAGGTAGAAATTGTACCGAACTTTGTTTTGACATCACCAATGGATATATTTCTTGCAGACGTCTCAATCGCCATTTGTGAGTACCCTCTCCCGACAATCCGTTCTTGAGGTGTAAGGGAATATACCCGATCACGATAAGAGGTCATAGGAGAAGGGGCTATGGTTGGTCGAAATTAATTCCTTTCGTTGAGACACCTTTAGACACATTACAGTACCATGAAGGATAAAACTAGTTCCACTCTCCCCGCTCTCCTTTCCCTCGCCCCATACTTTGATAAGAAGAGAGAAAGAAGGGCACTATAGTTAGTAGAAAACGATTCCTTTCATTGAGACCTTTAATTAGAATACAATGAGAGATAAAATTAACCCCCCCCCACCCACCCATTTTCTAAAGTTTAACTTGGCACCACTGCATATGGAAAATCTGAGACCAATTGGTTGTCGTATGTAAAAGTTATGCACGTTTTACTTTCAAAAACAGTATCTCAGGAAATAATTCGGGGGGAGGGGGGGGGGGCTTTTAGACATCGAAATTTGATGGCCGCCTTGCACACCTTCAAGGTATAGGCATTGTTTAAATACTTTTTAAACAATGGTATAGGCTACCTACTGCAAAAAATTCCAAGACTCTAGGACCAAATTCCCCTAGAAGTGGGTCCTGACGGACTGACGGACAAAACGCAAACAATAGCACATTTTTGTAATTCTGAAAAAATGCGCTAAAAATGTGTAAACAAAAATCACCCATAGAGTCTAAACTTTTTCGTATCGTTCCCGTTATTTAATATTTTATTTTAGTTGGTATTATTTTACTCGTTACTTATTTTACCTCCCTGATCTTCTATTCAAGTCACAGGGGAGGCCGACGAGGTGGCACTTCAGCAAATCAAATGCTCATTGTGCCTACCCCGTTTCTTTCGCAACTAGGTTCAAGAGCCCGTTGCTCTCCGGTTCCACATACTTGTCGCCATGGGGCTAATAGGCGCATTCATAAGACACAAATGTTGTGGAACAGTTACCGATACGTCTTATAATTACGTTGCTATATATTTAAAGGTACGGAGCAGTCAACCATTTTTAGTACCGCTGCACATGTCAGAGTATAGGGATCGTGACCAAATATATGAACGTGACATAAGACCACAACTGTTGCCGATACCAAAGAGTACCTTTGCCGATATACGCTACCTAGTAGCGACGAGCACTCTAATTGTCTAAAAAGTGCTCGCAGCATCGAACTGTTTTGCAAAGCGAAAGGTGCGGAAAAGGCGATCATGAGTGGACAAAACGCTGGGGAGCAGGAAAAAAAACTCTCGAGCGGAAAATGCCCTCGGGAGCGGAAAAAAACGCCCAGAAGTGGAGAAAGTGCTCGCGAGGGGAAAAAGAGCACGATGCAAACGCTCGTCGACATCTTTCTCGACCTCTGAGGGCGCCGATAGTAATCCCGACGCCCCTTCAAAGTCGATACTGAAGGGTTCAATCCCCTTCGTCTATCTTGGTCCCGCTGCTTTGGTGGAACCCTCTTCCTTACCAGGTGCAGCCAGAGCACTAGATTTCGTCTCCAAAGTGACGTGCGAGACCCCCGTGTGCGCTTGAAAGTTCTGCCGCTGACCCAACCGAGCTCCTCGCCCTGCGGATGAACGCCCTCCATAGGCTCGTCCTGATACCAGGATTTTGCCTCCGAAGGCGCTTCAAGTTCGTAGCCGTGTTATCCAGGATTCCGTATAATCATAGATATACGATATCTGTGGTATAATACAGCCATCACTTTGGTTACCATTTAGAAACGTGCCTCTGAACTTTCAGCGCCATCCCATTAATAAGACGGAAAGTTCTCTCCAACGAGTCCAAGGTCTACTGGTCCTCGCATTCGGCCACAATGATTTACCTCAGCCCCGTCGCAGAGACTTTCCCTAGGTCTTTCCTATAAGTACGTGGTACACCCGCAAACTTTGGGTGGTCCAGAACCTTTAGGTTTCTTCTCGGGCGACCTAGTAGTGCTTCTCGTCCTGTTGCCCCCCTCAGCCAACGACCCAGACACAGCTTTAAGGTTTTGGCGCAGGGCTACCTGGACCTGAGGTTTTACTCTCTAGCCGACGCTTCCTGGCCAGCGCCTTTTGTGCGCCAGTCCTTGAAAAAAGCCCTGAGTTGGAGCCGTTCCCTTTTTCCACGAGTCTGCCCCATTGTGGAACCCTTTTTGAGGATTCGGCTTGTTGGTCCTTTCTGGCCAGGAGCCCAGAAAGGGTTTGTTTGAATCATCTTCTTTACAATTCCCAGAAGTCACTTTACAATCATTCATGTGTCTTCCCTCCTATCCGGTACCCGGGTACGCGTCTGATGGATGCGTACCCCACACGCATATACAATGATATTTATTAAGCAGTAGACATAGGGATTTGTATGTATTTTCCCTATGTCTACTTTTAAGACAAAATCTCTTCTGAAGGGCGCCTAATTTTATACATCCAAAATAACTTTTTAAAACAAATAAACATCTGGCTGTCATATTAATTAGTTTGAATATTGTTATTTTCGCTTAACAGAAAATAAACCTTTTGCGCTCCTTAAACTGTTCCGGCACTATACCAATTGACAACATCAACTTTTTTTTCAGTTGAATACATCGCACATGAACGAAAATAAAAATACGGAACGCAAAGCAACAATATTCAAATTAAAGATGTTTATTTGTTTGCATAAAATTAGGAGCTCTTCAGAAAAGATTTTGTCATTTGCAAGTAGACATAGGGAAACACAATACACATAAATCTCTATGTCATTGATTATACACACTATGTATAATCAATGTCTACTTCTTAATATAGTGTATAGCACTGTCTGTATAGATAGCAGTGAAGTAATGATTTAGTTATTAAGAATATTAATTATAACTTTATTTAGTCAGTTATTTTGCATGTATTTTAGGTTTATAACCATTTCAAATTTAGTTTTCTTTGTAAGTTATTACAGATAGTCAAGATAATCGCCAACCATCTGAACTACATGTTGCAGAGATCAGAACAATATAGGTTTTTTTTGATACACTGCAAAACTAAAAACGTACATTTGCTCCATATTTAATATATTTTTTAAAAAATCAGCCACATTCGCACTTAACAAGATAAGTGAATACTAATTATAAATATATATACAATAAACAGCAAATTTGCTTACATTAGCAAAATCTGGAAAAAGGTTTTCTAGCAGTTTCTGTATTTCAGTATTTACATTTATCCATAGTTCTTTTTATTTCACACATTAACAATATTAAATCTTAACTAAAAATCGATGTCCAGATATATACCCACTCAATCACTGTCACCTTTTGAACTATTCTCCCCGTTAAACGACTGATCCTCGGTTTCAACTGGCTTTTGCTCCTCCATTTTAGAATCGTCGTTATTTATTTCCTCCGTTTCCATACTATTTACAGTGGTCTCGTCGTTTACATCAGCTGGCAATGTACTAACACTATCAACCATGTTCTCATGATCTGTAATCAGATCCGCATTTTCCGCAGACTCCTCCAATACACCGTTCTCAGAAATGTTTGAGCTTTCATTCACCACACCTTCAATTTGTGAATCATTTTCGTCATCAGCATTAACGTCTTTTTGATCGGAGTCAGGTTCACCCTCTTCATTTTCATGTGCAACTTCTTTACTAATTCGTTTCTGTTCAAAGTTTCTCCTCATTCGGTCTTCTATATGTTGTAATTCTGTAGAAATCTCCGACCGACGTTTCTCGATAATTTCTAAAAATATACACACAATTAAGATTTAATAAAGTACATGGTCACTTACTCTCAACATCGACTTTGCTTTTTTCTAAAAGGGTCTTAGTTGCTTCATTTACCCGCCTAGGCAAGTAGTAAATGTGAGGCTTCGCCTTTGTGAGAATAAAATTTTTCCTGGGTTTCTGCCGCTCTTCCCACACCGCATATTCGCGCATGCGTGTCATTTTTAACTCGATCACCTTAATTTCGGCTTGTTTTCTCTTTCTGTTGAAAAATAACTCCTGTCGTTCTTTCTTTATTTCCGCTTTCTCTCTTATTTCGTGTTCCTCAATCTTTTTCTCTACTTGTGCTCTTTTTTGTTCCTATAAACAGAAATTAGTATCGTGACAGAACCTACTTTACACGCACCTTTGATTTTAGCTTAGTTTCTTCCTGTTGAAACTTTTGCAAAGTACCCAAGAGAGCACCGAACATCCTACGGTTTCTCGCTTTGGATTTCTCATCGGTGCTTTGGGCTGCTAAGGCATCCTGTCGACTGGGAACCTCACGTGGTGTTACTATAACTTTGCTAATCAACTGTTTTTGTGGCTGTTGCAGAATTTCGTCTTCGTAATGTGGGGGTCTTTCCGATAACCTCTTAAAAACTGACTGCCTTCGTTTATTGAGCGGCTCGTCATTTTCATGGTTGAAGTTCCTCGCGCGGTTTAACGATATAATGCGTGGTCTCCCCCTGTTGCTTTCCTCAATAGGTAAATTCCTTTTAATTCCAGGTCGAGGGATTATCTCAGAAGGGTCTCTTCCTATTAGACGTTTTATATTTTCATCTACGCCTTTTAGACTACTTTTAGCTTGCTCTAATTCTGATTGTAAGACGCCGAAAGATTTTAATATTTCAGTACCCATCGTGCTGAAGGTATTATAAGGTTCATTTAGTCAAAACACAAAAATTAGAAGTTCAGTTTATAACCCAAAACATGTATTGGTTATAATTAGGGTTTTTTCCGTTGGCATTACCGGCAATGAAATACAGGGCGCACTTTTTAAATGAGGCACAACTAAACGTAACGGAATTAGGATGTGATAAGGAGGAAGATAACCTATTTCAACCTACCGTTTCTGTATCACACAAATTTTTAAATACGGTTATATAAAGGAATTAACAGAAGAATGAATCATTTTTGAAGTCATTTAAAATGTTTTTTTAAATATTCACAGTGAGGCTCTTAATCTGTGAGTAAAATGAACAACTTGTTTAAAATGGGTATCCTGTAAGATAAAAAAATTCGCATGGATATCTACCTCTTAATTCCATGTATCCTGTAGGGCTACAATATCAATATCAATAAGCCTAAAATGATATAGTAAAGTAATCTGTAATTTACCTATTCCGAGGATTGGTTTGAATTTACCGCAAAAAATTTTAGGTTGGTACTGTTTAATTATTCAATTGCAGTGGCGTATCTGACATACATTCGGTAAAACTTATTCTTCTTGGAGTTTATGAAATCCGGAAAACGAGATCATAAACCTAATAGCATAATATAACACAAGTGGAAATCAGAAATGTTTCAAATATAACATTTAAAAAAAACCTTGAGAAATCTATTTCAAATACAAAACATAAAATAGTTTATTCAAAATGCAAAATAGTATTTTGTATTTTAAATATCTACCTATTCAAAATAGATTCATTTGAAATAATTACCCAGCTCTTTATACGCCATATTGGTTACTCGACATCTTTGTTTACCCGTTAAAAGGATTTATGTGACTGTATAAGATTGTTAACATTTTTCTCTTGCTATTTTGCTTTAGATACTTCGCTGACACTGTTTGCGGAGTTCTAAGGCCTTTTTCGGTATATACCAAAAATTATACGCACTACCTTTTGACTTTGAATAATGATTTTTGGGCTTCTTACTTCTGACTTACTCTTTTCTTGATTTTTACTCACCTGATTGGTGAATTTATTGGGAAGATTCCATCGCCATCTTGTCAATTCAAGCACACCATAGATGAGTTTTTACATTACCGGCTTGAAAAATTCTACTTAATTCTACCTACATTTTCAGTTTAGAATCCATATTGGTGATCACGGGAAAGGGGGTTTCCATTTAAACAGTAATTGTGGGTTTATACAATCATTACTACTAACCAACGAAACCATACCTTTGTTTCTATTGGCTATTTCTAATGATAGTGAAGTAAATATAGTACCTAATGATAATGATTGTATAAACCCACCATAAGACTTTTTACTGGAGGCACAAGGTATTACATGGTGAAATAGCATTGCTACTTTAACTGACATGCGCTCTGGTCCTTTTGGAGCAGGAAGAAAGTTGTCGTGTCTATATAGCCCAGTTTCGTTTGCAATTCCCAACACTGTATAATATATAATGTCAGTATACTGACAGGTAAGCGTTTGGCATATGTCCGTCTATCACGATCATGGATTGAAGTTCTAAAATTGGACTATGAAACATGCACTTTCCCATTGCGAAACTTTTTGGTGTACTCCTTAGACAAATTAGTAGACCGATAGCTATTGCAATCACGTCTGAAGCAAAAAAATCGCCGATTTTCAAAAGGTATATCTGTTTACCTCCCGCCAAAGGTCAGTTACACGTTTTCTACTTAATAGCGCTACAATAGAACCTTGCTGATTGATGTTTTAGCATACAATTGGTTAGAACTGAAATCTAAAATGTGGATGCTGGCTTTAGGTAAAGCTATTACTATACCAGTACTTAATGAACAGAAAATGATAGAACTAGGGGCGAGTTTGCTGGGAGAATTAATCGTTTTCTCTATTGGGGCTGGAGTAGTTATCAATGAATTATACAAGTAGGTGTTTGGTGAACTGCAACATTAAAAAATAATCAAATTTAAAGGGCCTCCCAAAAAGAAGCGAAAAAAGAAGCGGGAAGAAGACAGGAAATTAATCAATTTAAAACTGAACTGGAAGATCTGTACGTACAAGTGCAGGAGCAACAAGCTTTAATACAGAAAATAATACGGTTACGTACGTAATTTGAATCAAAGACGGTATTATATTAAAACTGGGTATGACGCAGAAGGCAACAACGGCGGCGAAGGCGGGGTTTCAAAACGCATGGAAGATGAAGTTTTGGTGCAAACTATGAAATTGGAAACTGCGATATCTACATTCTTGAAACGGTTATTATTTAAGTAATATGAAATGAAGTCAATTAAGTCGTGCGTTTTGGGTTGTGAATCATCTTCCTCTCAGCTTCGGGCGACAACAGACTAGGACAGTGGACAAAGCTGTTCACACGTACTTAAGCCTAGTTCACATGACATCCGATGTCCGAAGTCCGACCATCCGAAAGTGTTCCTATTGGCTGAAAATTTTAAAAATGTTGATGGATTTAACTTCTCCGACGATCGTTTGACATTTTTAAAATTTTCAACCAATAGGAACACTATCGGATCGTCGGACGTCGTACATCGGATGCCAGGCAAACTAGGCTTTAACATTAGTTCCAAAAATGTGTTTTGTGGAGCCCTTTTTTTAGCCCAGTTTCCAAATGATGTCATTAGTGCAATGCTCAGATTTCCGAAACTGCTAGTGGTGTTTCGTAATACATTCTTAACTATCCTGTTGCATGTGTAACGGAAAAAAACGATTTCACCGATAGGTACGACGGACGTGTGTTTTCGTAACTTCGACACTATAGTTGGATCTGGGATTTAGCGATTGATCTACGTAGAAGTAAAGAGTACAGAGAAATCACAGGGATAGGGGAAGATGCAGGTATGAAATTCTTGAAATCCTTGGAAAAGATCAGAAAGAGGAGGAAATCAAGAATATTTAATTTCGTTCGAAAAGTTTTTACAAACAACTTTAAATTAACTATACTCTGTATTTTATTTTTAATATTGTTAATACACATATGAGCATTTGAATTTTGTTGGATAACCATGAATTGATTACATACTCATCCATCTTGATCTGTAAAATGAAATATAATAAGTACCCAAGGTTGGTTAAATTTATCTGAAAGCGTATAAAGGTTGTAGGCAATTGTTTCAAGATTTCTCTGACGGCGGCGAGTGGGGCACCCCAATTGCCAATTTCAGAGTCACTGGGAGACTCTAAAAGTCTCGACTTGGCACACAGAATATAAAAATTATCCTATTCTATAAAACTATAAAAACATTTCTGTTTGGTGGTCTGTCCGAGAGGTGTCTTAGTGCGGCGACTGGGGCACCCCAAAAATTTTACACTGGAGTCTAGCTTTCAGAATGACACAGATACTGGGTTCGGTGTCCCCTAGTGGTAGTTGTTTAATATATACAATGCGATCAAAAATGAGTTGCTGTCGAGTTACCTTTGGAATTTTTGTTTACGACATGGGAAATCGTACTTAACTTGAACTTCCAAAAGCGACTCGACAGCAACTCATTTTTGATCGCCCGTTATATGCCCTGATTAGGTTTGATTAACAGACTAGTGCTAACTGACAAAGTGATTTGCTCAAATGATTGCGTAGAGGGTTTCATAATACTGCACATTTTTCTTAAACTTACACAATTTTAATAACTCCTCTAACTGGCCCTGGTGATGTTGTACTTGTGTCGAAAGTTCTTCTAATTTCTGTTTTAAATCCACAATTATCTGCTTTCTTCTAGCTTCTTTTTTAGCATCTTTCTTTCTGGTCCTGTAAAAATAGGAGAGTGTCTTTCTGCAATATGTTTTTTGGATGCAAAATTATGAAATGAGAGTCGATATACCTGGACCTAAATAGTCGAACTAGCATAATAAGATAAGGACGGATCTATATTACTATCTTGTAATCTACAGAAAATTTAAAAAAACTGAATTTGAAAACATTTGAAACATAAGTAAAAAGTGTAATAGTAAAATATTTACGTACAACTTATTTTAATAATAATTTTGCTTTTACGCAATTTGTAACGGGAAACCGCGAACGCATTTAAATTTTTACGGGGGTTTTAGGGGTTGAGTATTATGGGGTATTACAGGGTGGTTTTATTATATGGCTGGTTTTTTAAGTCAATGGTTTCGTAATCGATTTGTTGATCAATGGTTGCCGGATGCAGTCGTTGCCTATTAATTGCGTGAGAAAGTAGATAGCGCCCCTCAGCCAAAGGTAACGCAAAAAATTGACTGATTCAAATTTGTTGGTGGCTGAAACCCATCAGCATTCATTTTGAAGGTGTGGTTGTAAAAATTGAGAAAGTAGGGATGAATCAGAAAGAGATTTTTGATTTTTTATGCTTGTAGCAGCGAAGCAGTACGATCAAAATTTCGTCTTTGACTGCGAAACCGTTGGGGTGCGCGGTCCGAAACAAATAAAGCAGCCCTTTATGGGACTCGCAAATATTATTAGGCGGGTAGCTACGGAGTCAAACAGTTCGTAAGCGCGGTCGCCACGCCAAGTCAAGGAGGCGCTAAGCTCCAGAGTAGTTGTAGTGCGTAAAATGATAAATTTGAATCGAACCAGAGAGTTAAAGACCAGTCGTAGGATCAATGGGCAAAATTTAAGAGTGTAGCTAGATTTTCATTTAAACAAGTAGTAGAAACTTTCACCTGCAAACATCATAAAAGGTAAGGTGGAAATGTGACGCCAGACCTTAAAACCGAATCACCGAACTTGTCCAGTTAAAGTAACGTCAGCGTTACTTATCTGCCATCAATAATTAGAAAAGAATATCATACCTATACATCAAAGTAACGAGAACGTATACCGAATGTAATTTCTCGTACGGTGTATAAATGCATATAATATAAGTATTATTTGAGTGCGTATACTTACCGAACGTATTCATTTATAACTATCGATGAAATGGTACCGAAGACTATAATTTCTGCAAACAAATTGGCACCTAATTCAGTTGCCATTTTTTCATTTCTGATCGGAATTTGTACTGCCGTTCCTAAACTTAGCATCCACATTTTTGCTTTTACTTCGCCCCAATGGAATACTAAAAGAATAAAAGTCTAAAGGAGAAAGTAGACTCATTTTGTACCTACTACGTGCCGAAGGTAGGCAGACATAATTCCGAAACAATCTGGACCTCTTCGCTTTTTCTGTCAGATAGTAAGCGAAAGGTTTGGTGAACTGATGGGCCAAAATAGTTCCCAGTTTTAAGAGAACAATGCTCATTGTCTTGTATTTGTGCTACAAACTATATCCATCTATAGGGTGGCTTAACGAAACGACAAATGTTTCGCCTTCTGTTCAAATGCGCCAATAGACACTTATTTAGCTGTCATTGTCATATTTTTGAGATCTGTCTTGTAATAGTAGCGCAGGCATTGTTGGTCAAATCTAATTGAATGTGTTTTCTAATTACGTATTTCGGCTACCTCATTTACTAGCGTGTATTTTCTTTCAACAGTTTCAACGCTGTGTTTAAGAAAAAATCTTTACAATAATAAATAAATAAATGCTATTGTTTCATTTACCTTCGTACACGGTATGCCCGCGGATTGTTTGTGCAAGTGAAAGAAATGCAATGCAACTACCGTTGCAAAAATCGGAAAAACTCGAAGCAAACGAAAGATTTCCAAGAATCTTAATAAACTGATTTGACAAATGTGTACCTACAATTTGAAGATTCTGAAAGTCCGAATAATAAGAATAATTTGGAAATCCCGAGGATTCCAAAGCATAGACAAAATTTAAAGAGAAGAATTCGAAGAAAAGCACGAATCCAAATAACGGTACGATTGAGGAATTTGGAACATAATTTAATAAAAGATTTGGAAACGTTGTGAAAATTTGAAACAATCCAGCATTTAAAAATTTCGAAAAATTCGTATCAGAATCAGATTCCGAAACAAAAAATCTTAAAATTAGAGAACTAAAAGTTATGATTCTAGAAGGAATTCCAAGCATCTGAAATTAGAGAACTCGAAGAATCGGGTCAACCCAAAGAAACAATGGAATATGGAAAGCGTTTTACCGTTGAGTGAAGAATTACTCAATGGTCAATGACGATAATGCAAATCTCAGTAATACCACTAGTGCCCCACTTTCGCCGCCACTGCTTCGTTACAAATTTTTAAGTAGTTCTAATCAACTGGTAAGTACACCTACTTCGTAGCGATCGGCCTTCTACATTATGTAACTAAACAGCTGATATTTGTGCTACTTTATTAAAAATATACAAAACAATGGTAATTGGAGCTTTCCCAGCAGCGAAACTCGGTGCACTTTTAATAAAACAAATTAGTAAACCCTTAGCAAACTTTATCATACATCGTGCGAAGGAATCACCTTTCTTCAGGAATTATATTTGTATGCCACCAGCTCAATGTAAGTTAGGTTATGTAAAGTTCCTTGGATATTCAATTGTTTTTCTTGTAGTTTATAATTGGTGCGAAGTCAAAACGAAAATGTGGATACTCAATTTAGGCAAACCAGTGAGTGTTCCAGTTCTTAGCGAAGCCATGGCTATAGAATTAGGTGCAAACTTATTAGGAGAAGGAATTATATTTTCTATTGCAGCATCTATACTTATATTTGAATGGAGGAGGTTAATTGTATAACTGATACAAATTAAGACTCTTTTATTATTTACATGTTTAGGTCTTCAAGGAAAGAGGCACTAATTGAAGAGAATAAACAGAATGATCTGGATGATTTAAAGGGACAAGTGCAAGAACTCTTTTTACAACTGCAAGAGCAACAGGTTTTAATTAAGGAATTAACTAGACTATGTATGCACATTGTGATTTGTAGACTTACTCTTAATTTTTGTATTCTTTAGATTATAAAGAGGGCCATTCCAGAGTGAGGCACACAGCAGATAGAGAACCTAAAACACCCCCACCAAGTGGTGCTCTTCCCACTACCGATGGTAACCAACTTACAACTACAACACCAATTGCAAACGACAAATCAAATGACAAGGATAACACAAATGTTCTAATGAGAGCTGTGACGTCTGTAGAAGAAGAATTTTTAGTCAACAGATTAGCTGCGAGAGAGGCTGGAATCTTAACATCGGCTTTAAATTATATTTATCAAGATGTCTATCGAATTCCTCTAGTGATGCAATAATGAATTGTTGGCTAGACAAAGTCTGGTTTGTTATATACTTCTAAGTGAACTTAATTACCTAAGTATTTATACATAAAAGTATAATTACTGTATTAGTACATTGACTTTTTTGTTTTACTTCCTGGTAACTACTATTACCAGATTATAATTTATCAACATTAATTTGAGAAGTTTAGTATTAATAAGTACATAAAAATGTTATAATTTTTTACAATTAATTTATTTTTGTCGTATAAAGCATATTTGAACTAATTTGTAACGTCTCTGTATGAAAGATTCTAACCATCAGTGCATAATTTTAATTGCTCTTGAAAAGAAATTGGGAGTTCACTTTATTTGTTGTGGTTATTCCGCTTGTATTGCTGAATTAAACACAGTGTAAACTAGAACTAAATATAAATTTGTATTTTTAAAACAAGCGAAAACATACTTTTCAAATTATCGCTATTTGTATGAGAAATATAAAACATCTTAACAAAATGGTGACGCATGAAGGGATTTTTGACAAAGTCCTCTCTTTTCTTTTATTCTTTGCTTGTTAGTATCTATCTTCTCCTTCTTCAGGGATTAGGCTTGCAGGTTGTTCTGTGTTCATTGTCGCCATATTTCCAGTCCACCTACTTTCTTGTTCCATATGGTCTTCAATTGTTCAGATTATGTTCGCCAAATATCTCATTTCTTGTATGGTCTCTCAATGTGCAACCTTTTGTTTTAAATTACATTATTATTTGTTGTCTCCCTTATTTTTTGCTTCATCACGGAGTGATCATTTGAAAACTTCCCACCACGGACTCCCCCTCAGGGTCATTCCCATAAAAATTTTAAATGGTAGTGGATGGTATCGAGTAATGGCTTGTTTGAAAGGTTTTTCGAAGTCCTTTATTTGAATGTTTGATTTTTTAAAATCGGGTGGATTCGTTTTCGAGAAAAATCTTTATTTTTATTTGCAACAGATCCAGTAAATTTAGTAACAAGGTCCAACACATACCTATGCAAAGTTATCTTCCTCGGATGTCTGGGGTTAAACGTGACGGCAGTTTGTCAAGCACATTGATTTTGGGCATTATATAAATTACAATAATTTCCACTCTTTGGGCTAGTGTGTACCTAAGTAAAATCTGAATCAATAAATTAATTTTCACTATCCCAAGATTGTCACAAAGGTAACTGACAGCAAATTAAATTCTTTCTTTCCCATAGCAACGAATAAGTGATATTTTCGTTTGTTTTTGTTTTCTATTCTGGACCAAATTAAGATAGGTTTCTCTAATTTTCTTGAAAACGAGTCTACCGATTTTAAAAAATCAAACGTCAAAATAAAGGACTTCGAAAGACCTTTCAAACAAGCTATTGCTTGATACCACTTGTCATTTAACATTTTTAAGAGAATGACCTTGGGTGGGTGGGAAGTTTTCAAATGACCACCCTGTACCTATATTAAAACATAGATATTACAATAAATTCTTTTTGTTCAACATTGACACGATACTATCCCGGAAGTCGCTCACGTCTTTAGAAAAACATAGATTGTAGACCGGGATCAAGTGTTCTGTGACCGGCAATCTTTCCTGGCGAGAGGTATAGGTATATTTATTTCAAATATTTAGTTGAAATACAAATAGGTACTTAGTTTCTATTTGGTATTTTAAATAGAAATACCAAACCTATTTAGTATCTAGTATTTAAAATAAATTCGCATTTCTTATTTTGTATTTTCTATTTTGAAGAGATTTTGGAAAGTATTTTACCCAGCTCTGACTATGGGAATGGTTCGATACCATGGTAGTCTACCTGTATACCAACATTGTAGCTACAGATGGATCGCCTAAGTGTTTGTTGACATTTCACATTACGTTCACGTCAACTAGAAAAAATGTGTAAATCACGTAAAACTAAAAAATATAAACATATATTATAATTTTCCTCTTAAAAAAATGTTTTATTTACATACCAACAATATTTACAATTATTTGTATAACGGATAAAACGAAAACAAAAAATGTTTAGTAAAAAATCTCATTTGGACGTCAAAAAATCAACATCAAAAATTCAGGACATCAAAAAGGATTTAACTACACGTTTGAAGCATTTAAAAATAATTTTGGGTAAGTCGAGTGCCGGTTTTAGTTAAAATTTTAACTTCCAATTGAGGTTATGTTTGTAACATTAAAGTTGTTAATTTTTTTTTAGATAATGTCGATACTGCCGAAGCGAAAGGAATATTTGAAACAAATTTCAGTCATGTGTATCATATACTTTATGAGTGTTTTATGGAGGCAGAGACGCATTTGAGGCAAAGGGGTAAGGGGCATAGATAAGCAGTGTGCTTTATGAGCGTTACCATTAAAACTAATCTGTAAAAACAGCGTGTTTGTCCACACTATATGTACGTTGTGTGTAAATGTATATATCTCTTTGTCCGTTATTAACCGATGTATCTATCTTCAATGTTGTGTTCTGAAAGTACTTTCATTTTTATGCCTACTTTAGGTTAGGAGATTTTCGTTTCCATGACAGTGGTAGAACACTTCATGCCTACCTACTTGCCCTGTCTCCTGTTACTTTACCAGACTTGGCAAAACTAACACATTCATTATTAACAAAGCATTTTATATGATTAGAAACGAGATTGTAATTGAAAGCAAGTGATTGCGATTGTTACGGGTTCCAAAAATTTGACCAATAAAAAATGTTTATTTGTCTTACCACCTACTATTCTAACAATTTTTGTTGTATTATTAGCAAATCATTTAACTTATCGGAATGACCCCCACAGAAGAATCCCATAACCACATATAATGACTGAACAGTAACAATATATTCAAGAATCCCTTCATAGTTTGTTGTTCTACCCTGCCTCTATACAAAACTTGTATAGCACAGTTTATTACATAATATTTCACATGATATCTACACCAAGAAAAGTATTTTGGTTTTGTTAGTGTTAATGTTTGTTGGGTTGGAACAAAGAAACTGTAATCATGCAGGTAGGTACAAATGCAGAGAAAATCAAAAAAGTGGCCATTATAATGTGTTAATTATTTTTAAAATTTTTTTAAAAAATAACTTTAGTATAAAATAAAAACGATTTTACAAAATTTTTTTGTTTTCCGGATATCTTCGAAAGTTTTTTACACAATTAATTATCTAATATTATTTATGCACATTTTTAGTTATTGTTGTATTTAATGACTCGAGTTATATAAGCATATTTGATATACTAACATATTAATTGTCAAGGATTGTTTTATGGCGCCCTATTTAAATTCAATCAACTATCAGGCTTCACCTGATTTCATTTAATTGTATATAAAAACCCACCCCCTGTGCTGTGGTTAATATTTCAAAAAATATCCGTAAATAAGAAAGTTGGCATTACGCAGTCTGCGCATGTGCTGATTTTTACTCTATGGGATATGTTCCCTTCCACTAGAAGCATCTGTGGTTAAAATTCCAAATGCACAAGCAGCGCATGCGCACATCTGATTTAATTTACAAAACGATTGTTCTTTTAAATATTATATGTAATATAAACATCAACCGTGGACTCAGATTTAGTCCCTGAGATACTCCCTCAAGTGATCCAAATTGCTTTCTGACATAATTATGTGCTTCATTCCTCCTTCGTCTTTCAGAACATAACATAACTTCTATTACTTCACTTTTAAACAAATGAAATGGTAAAGCTCTGACATAAATTTAAGTTTATATTCATTAACGCACTAATAATTTTTTCTTTGTTGGTATCAGAGCTGTCGTTTCACTTAGGTAAGTTAATTGTGTTAAAGCATACCATCAGAATGGTCCATTGTAATTGTAATTCTCTTCTGTAGTACATAAGGCTCACAAAGAAGAATTAGAATGCGTGCTATGGATACTGGAACAGATTCTTTCGCTTTTACCCGAACTGCTGCACAAACGGTGGCAAATACATTCCTTAGGACGCATTTTGGCAAAACTGCTGCATCCTGGCAACACTGTACGTCTCCGGCGCCAAGCGATAAAATATTTTCTGATGTGGTACCAAGCGTTAGATGAAAACGCGCCCGATTACGTTCACGAGATGTACGCGTCATTGGTCCCCGGTTTCGCCAACAGTACAAATATACTTACGCAAAGTACTAGCAGCATATTTCACGATGCTACACAGCTGCCTATACAACCTGCCGAAATACTACCCATTCTACCACCCTCGAGTGGAGAAAAACTGCCAGAGCATCCCAGTAAACTATTTTTAGAAACAATGTTAGATTACATGGTTAGCACGGTTGTTCGTTTGGAGTGGCAGGATCGTATGTCGAGGTATCACCGCTGCTTTAATTTCTTATTAGAAAAATTTAAAGTTTACTATCTGCCTAAATTGTGCCCGAACTTTTGCTACGAAACTTCGTTGTACAACTTGAACTTGGGTAAGTGCAATCTGTGGTTGAACTTAAGTGTAGTGCAGAATTTGCAGAGCTGCCAACTACGAGGAAAGCAGAGGCGGATAACGAATTTGTAGCATGTCGAGTGACACTTATAAAATGGGTAGCTACCTATATGCAACACATTAAAAAAGCTACGGATCCAAATTTAACTTCAATAAGCACGCAGACTATCCCGTCCTCCCACATTACGGCGTTACATGATGAAGATCAGTTGGAATCGGCTCATCCCAGTCTAGACTACTGTAAGCGTGTCGCACGGTGTAGGTAAATGAATTCTAACGCCTTTGTCTTTGCAGTGTCATTGCAGTCGACGAAAGCAGCTAGTGATGAAGACTTGGCAGCACAGATCGCTAAAGAAGTGCTGTGTAGCACGAGGGATAATGTGAATTTCGTTCATGAAATTTACCGACAAGCGTTCTTACTCAATTTCGGACACACGATCGCCATACGAAAAACCATATCGGTGTATAAGGACTTGATTCAGTCGAATATTCCCGAATTGCCGCCGTATATTCTCGAGCCTTTAGACGATTTACCGCGCGCGTCCGATGAGCCCGGAGATGGGCATCGGCGGCTTAGGACCGATTCTTATCTTGGCGCCATACATAAAGAAAATGTGTTGGTTCGCGCAGGTTTGCAGGTATACAGAAATATTTGCACAGTCGGTCGGTTACTGATGGTTGCCTTTTAGAGTGTTTTGCAAGCATTCATGACGCATGCGGCGAATGTGTTCTTGTTGGAAGTTAGTGCACACTTTCCTACTATGTTAGAAGAGCAGACGGACGCTTGCAAACGTGTTTTAAATATTTATCGTTATATGGTGATGCACACAAGAATGGACAGTAACACGTGGTAGGTTGCGTATTCATTTTTGCAGTTTTACTTTTACTTTCTTAGTGCAAAGATTTGTATATATTTTTTTCCTAAATGCGCCATTTTATTTTAAATTAGTAGGGAAACAACATCGATTCTTTGACCTTGAAATCTGTGCATGCGCCAAGTTCAAGGTCATTTGATTCGGTTCTGTCTCGGGTTTCTGTTGATGTCAATATATTTGAAGACATCGAGAATCCTCTTGGGAGCAGCATTTGTGGCATTACCATGTATGTTCATATTCCGTCCAGAAACCGGTATATATAGAGGACTTTCTCCCTCTACTTTGAGGCCCGTATTCTGAAGGTGTCTTTTCATTCAACTGTGACCTGGTAGGAGGAATGGGTTTTTCTTAAAAGTGACCATACAATACAATTCTCCCTATGTTTGCGACGAAATTAGCAGAATAAGGGCCGGTTGTTCAATCACGGTTTAAACTGCAGATTAGATAATCTGTAGTTTAAGATAATCCACAGTTTATCTTTTATTGCGTTGCTCATTTGCAGTTTAGGGAGAGTTTAACTAAACTGTGTTTAATGAGATTTCTATTGGTGGCAACACTGTAATCCGCTCAAATTTTGACGTTTACGCTATTCAAACTTCAAATTTGGTTTGTTTACAAGCGTGTATCTTGTTTTGTTCGTGGCTAGTAACACCGTTTGGAAATGGAGAATGCTGATTTAATACGGAAGCGACCGCGATCTGTAAACTTCAATCCAACTGAAGAAGCGATGCTTCTGCAGCTCGTCAAAAAGTTTCGAGCAACAATAGAGTGTAATAAAACCGACGTTCTTAATAACCGTATCAAAGACGCCGCATGGAACCAACTGGCTGGGGAGTTTAATGCTGCAGGAGGTCAAGGAAGGGATGCGAAAACACTCAGAAGGAAATATGAAAATATAAAAAAGGTTTCAAAGAAAAAATTTGCAAATGAAACGAGATATTTAAATGCTACTGGGAGAGGGCCAGCGAAGAATAGTATATTAAGATACAAGTGTATAACCAAGTCTTTAAAGCACGCGCAACGAGTTTAAGGGCACGACGCAAAGCGGAGTGCCTTTAACGTTGCAAGTGCTTTAAAGACCAATTATACACGTGTATCTTATAGTATTTTTTTATTATACCTGCAGTATAATTTAAAAATAGGAAATACAATGAAGTCATATTGACGTTATACTCGAATACATGTCTAATTAAGTGGGCTGGGTGTTCGTAATTTCACGATTGCCATGGAAATGTCACTTGACGTTTGCTTACAAAAATCATCGTCTTTGTGAATTAAACGATTTCCGTTGAAAAAGATACTACACCGCCCATTAAATCGATTGTTGTAAAATCTAAACAAACGTTGGTAGGTGTAAAATCCAACTCCAGTAAAGCCTATTATAAAGAATATGAGAAGTTGTTTCCATGGATGAATAGGAAAGTTACTTACGAATACAGTCTTAAATGCGTCGATAATGCTGGCATATATGAAGGAAATGTCAAAGGTATTTAAATCTTCTATATTTTGGTGCATTAATTCAAAACTTTAAAGCAATGCTGCGATAAAAAAGTGGAACAGATTTGGAAGCATACCTTAAATTACGCGCGTTTGTGAAAGCTTCAACCAAAGGATAGGTACAAAAGCCAAAGAAATGTTCTGCATTTACAGAAAGCGACCTAAGAGGATTTTTTATTTCATCCAGATGACAGTTTCAAAATTCATACTTGAAGTATCGTTACTTAGCAACTTTAAAGCACGTGTGTTTTAAAGGCCTTTTTTCGCACGCATTTGAGTGTTTAAAACGGAGATTGTGATTCAGGTATAATAAAAAATAATAACGACGGATGTAGACGAGCAAATAAAGAAATTGCTTGGAACGAGAGGTTCTTCTTCATCGTCCAAAAACAGCTGCATTAGCTCCAAAAAACCTTCATCATCAGTAATTGGCTCATCAAAATCGGTGTAGTTCATCTTGATTAATTTACAAATTATTGCAAATAAATCACACTGGTGGCGATTGGCGGCAACTTGGATGTGATGCTGCCTTGCCCCTGATCAAGGTCGGCGGCAGTAGCGGTTTGCGAAACGGTCTCGGAAGTCTCGGGCAATCAGCTGTAGAAAACGGTTAACTCTAGGAATCTCAGAGGTATTTGACTGGCAAAAAATCTAAAAGCAGAATAAATTACGACCCACAGCAAAAGAGCAATTTTTTTTTATCGAGAACACAAGCAAGAAAGCATGAATTAATTAACTGTAGCTACGGAAAATCAAAAGCAGGATCCTTGGAGTTGACAGTTTTATTAGGTCGGGGTGATTCTTCTAAGGATATTCAACAAAGTAAAAATAAATTAATTAACCAGCCCTACTTAGTGTTATAGAAAATGGAAGACCGGAATCGACGCTTGTACAGTCTCTGAACTTGCACCTTTTGTCTCAAGTTATAAATATATTTATAAATAATTATTGTAGTACAAATAATTATGGAAATATATTTCCGCAGGAGTTATAATTGTTTAATGACTCACAAAAAAAAGATTTTAATTACAATTCGGACGTATCGATAATCAAGATTCATTCAAACTAAGCTCACGTAAAAACAACTAAATAAAATATTAACTAACGGGTCGCAATCCCTCCGAGCTGAGAAGGGCGCTTTCTGCCAGTAGTTGCAATCAGATAAAACACAAAGCAAAAGAGAGGGAGTAGTAGCATGGCATATAAATGCGAAGCAAATTAACGTTTGGTGCGTCGGGTAACTCGAGCACAAAAAATCGTAATTAACATTTAATGGAAAGCAATAATTCAAGTCAAGTCAAGTAAACGCGTGTTAAAATTTTACAAGCAATCACCACGAGTGCAAAATCTCTAAAGGACAAAGTAACGCGCACGTGAAAAATTAAAAAAAAGATCAAGAGAGAGGGATAAATATAGAAAGGTACATTCAGGTACTTCTAGTGCACAAGGAAAAATAAAAAACATGATTTATTTTGCATTATCCCAAAAAGGGGCGTTGGTATCAGTATGAATAGAATGTGGTTATAATACATTACTTCTCCTTCTTCAAACTCAACTTTTAGATGTTGAAACTGTTAACAATCAGGACACCTCTCCCCTATTGTACAACACCATAGAAGATACATTGCTTCGGTTGTGGTTGACCTGTAGCAATTAAGCGTAAGTGTCCAACATGTAACCCGAACCAGGGAACTAAGAGTTAAGTCCTCTATCCGAGGAGATGACTCTTTAATTTCGGAAACTCCTGTTAATGGTTTGCCTGATAAACAACGAATAGTTCTAGATTTTATTTTCGCTAGTGTTACGGATGATGGAAGTCCTTAGCTCAATGTTACTATTATACCTATTTCTATTAAATCTGACACTGTTACAATTGATAGATTAGCCATATCCGATGTACACTCACGTGTTTATAATAGGAAACTGTGACCTTTTTAGTCGCTTTTTATTCTCTTGAGAATCAATACCGCCTAAGCGTCTCCTTTGAGGCGATCTTCTTGGTTGCGGGGGGCAGCTTGACACCGCTCACTCTACCTTGTTGCTTTGCCAGCAGCTTTAACTTTTGGCGTTGAATCTTGGACAACTTTGGTTTAGTATGCCTTTGTTCTCTGGTTCACTCGCTGCCAGAACAAGCAGGGGTTTCGGTCAAGTTCTTAAGGCCCTTAATTTCTACCCCTGAGTTAGTGGTAGCATTTTGATTAACTGTCAGATCCATGTTTATACTGTGGGATGCGGAAGATGCCTCATAGGAAGTTCCAGTCATGGGTTACTCTCCGGTCCATCAGGTGCTCAGTCGTCCCCAGCTCGAGCATGCTGGGTTTGCCATGCCCGTATGTGCCTATCGCGCACGTCCGGGGATTGGTTTTATGAGCATGAGCACCACTATTCTGGTGGTGAGCCCGAAATCACAAACAAACATTAGATTATTGACTTATTCGAAAACACATGTACCTTTAAATTACAAAGTCAATGTAAACATTTCAGGGAACAGCTTCTGTTGGTCTTGCTCCAAATTACCTCACTGGTACTCACCGAAATCCCTGTAAAAAAGAAGACCCAAACTTTAGGAGGAAAATTAGCCCCCGCGATTTTTCAAACTCTAATCGTGACATGGATCAAAGCTAATCTGAACGTAATGATATCAAGAGAACTGTGGGACCGGTTTGTACAGGTTCTCACTTCCCTCACGCGTTGGGAGGAGTTAATAAAGGAATGGGCGGTAAGTACAGCAATCTTCGTTGAAGATCTTCAGATCCTTTTCGCAGAAAACTCTCGACACCTTAACGCGCGTATTAGCGAGGCACGTTTATAATTTGGATCTGTCTGATTTGCCTCTGGATCGTTTATCTGACCAAAAATCGCGTAGAACAAGGCGTAGCATTGGCCGACCGGAGAGTAGCACACCATGTGGAACGAGTGACACGGGCCATCATCCGGTTTGTCGACAAGATTCCACAGTGCCAGATGGGCAGAGTTTGACTAAACGATTACGACCTGGGTTAACGAGAAGTTTTAGTGAAACAAACTTGACTATGAAAAGAAAATTACAACGGATGGATGTATGTTGTACAAAACTACTTTTACCTTTAGTAAAATTGTGATTTTAGCGGCACATAAAACGTTCCCGCTCGCTGGATACTTTACCACAACCTGACGTCGAGTCAGTTGACAGAACGCGATCGCCTAGTCCAGCGCCATCCAGTGGCCTTGAAAGTACCTCCATTAAAGATTCGCCGATCCAGTTAGACGTTTTGGCAACAGAAAATAATTTGCAGGAAGTGTCCGGCGAACATCGTGGTGTTGTATGTGGCGGTACGGTTCGTGGTTGGCTACCAGATGTTGCCGTTGTGTTGTGGAAACGTATGTTAGGGGCCCTTGGTGACGTTAATCAGATAGCCGATCCTAAGTTACACGCTCAAGTATTTGACTACTTTGTTAAATTGATCGATACGCTTATTAAAATTAAAAATAATCAAGGTGTTTCTTCCGATAATCAAAGTACTCCGCCATCACCCGAGCTGGTACCGCCACTAACTCTGATACTACCTTGGTGTTTTGAAGCGCTCAATCTACCAAGTTCGTACGAGCCGGGAAAGCTGAGCGCTCTTCGGTTACTGTGCACCATTACTCTCAACTGTGATCCACAGCATAGAACATATTTACCACATTTTTACAGATCTCTGCATATTGGTAAGAGTAATTGCGAAATTTCGAATTGCCTGATTTTTTGCTTGCAGCATTGTGTGGAAGTTCAAAGTCTGCACTAAATACTGTCCTGCGATACTTGGGACCTCGATTTCTTTCCTTACAACTGCCAGGCTCATCTTTGTTGCTACTTGACCTCATTCAAGCATGTAATAGTGTTCTAAATTCAAATGATATCTCATCGGCCACGCCTCGATCTGAAGCAGTATCTATTTTATCTAGTCTATTAAGTTTTCCGGATGATCTGAGCCAAATCTTAGTGCTGCAGCCTGAACCTAACATACAGATGATGCCATGTCCTGATATAAAGGTAGGATTGCCTATCGAATAATGATATCCTATATCAAAATTTAAAAAATAGTGTTCCTTTCTTCAATTGATATTGATATTTAGTCAATAGTCGTAAACTGCAAGGATATTTTATTTATTAAGTAGCACGAGTATTGCGACCAGTTACTTTATCAATAACATCAAAAAAGGTGAACGTTCGGCCGTTTGCACAATAACTCAAAAAACGTTTTGAGTTCACAGGTATATTACTTTATTGTGGCTTTTGAAACATTTCAATTAAAGAACTGGCAATGAGGGAATGCAGGCCTGTACAATAATAGTCGTGCCACCAGGGAAGGAAAGTGGGTGTCGAGGTCAGTTTTGAGAAAACAATACAAGTTAGGTTCTGGGGAAAAAATAATTGGTTCTTGCACTAACATTGAGGTTGTATTGGCCAATGTGGTACATATCACTACTATACCCTCAGCCTTGCCTGCTATAATTTTTTGTAGTACGCGTATCATATCGCAATCCCTGCCATGACAAAGTAAATGCATCTACTGCTATTGTATCTGGATCTCGTACCCACGAGCAAACTATATTTAGCGTTTTAAATTGAACCCAAAAAGGCACCCAATAAATCTTTTTTTACCACCAGGTTTGTTAAACAGAAAAATTGTAATTAATTGTAATTGAATAAACCCATTTCTAAGCATATCAGAAAATAGCTGAAAAACATCGTCTCTTGTGTGTGGTTTTTCCAATTGACGATGGTACTTATGACGAAATATTTGGTGGTGGTTGCCCCTCTGTTGTGGCGAGACTTGTCTGCGCCACTTCTTGTGGAAATTTTGAGGGCGTTTAAAAAGTTTAAAAATTTGCCTGGAGCTTTTTTTTTGCAATTGCCTTGCGCATTTCCACAAAAATAAAAAAAAAAGCGCTATTGTGGCCACTTTGTACGTTCGCTCGTTCGTTGAGACGCTACTAGTTCTTTAAGAGCTTTTGTTCTACTTTTTTCGCTGTTTGGTTCGTTATGGTGTCGAGACTTGCACCAAGGAAGGAATTTTTTCTGCGTTTATTGCTAAAACAAGTTATTGTAAAAAACCAAAAAACCGTTCTTTGCATGTATCATAATTTTACACTTTTGTCGTTTATTAACGATCCTAGAGATCGTTTATAATTTTGTATTGCTGTCTGTCGTCTGTCTGTTGGTCTGTCCGAAATTTGATACATAAGGCACTTGGAATAAAGAAAATTAAACGCCAGTTTCAAAGTTTGATTTTGCGCATGTACAGTGCCAACTTTTTTATTTTGGAATAGTCCAGTCAAATTACGGTTTGGGCTGGATGTTGTCACTTCACTCAACGACAGCAAGCGTATCCTAAGTAAAAAAATCCGCTGAATCCGAAAATCATAGTCCCCCTGGCCGGAAACGCCCGGAACATATTGTTATAAACAAAAAACAAAGAAAAAATGGGAAAATGTCGTGTTTTTCCACATTTGACTTCGAATATCTCGTTAACTATTGCTCGGAGGGAACCGTAAAACAATCTTTTCCAATAATTGTCCCGATCATTTTTGCAAATCAACGGACTGTGGAATTTTTTTAGTTAACTAACAAATCGAATAGCTTCCGAGATTTAACAAGAAAAGTAACTCTATAATCGGCCCTTGGCACTCGGATTAATAAAAATCATTCATTTTGGTGAAATAGAAGCATGAAAAAAGTTCACGCTGTAAAGAATCGATCGGTGCGACCCGATTTGCAAAATCATTTTTGGTTGTTTCGAAAACTGGCTTCAAAGTCAAAAGCTGATTTCTCGTGAACTATTAATCGGATTTGGACGTATTTTTTTTAATGTACGGCTTTCCGAGAGCTTTACATTCGCCTATTATAGAGTTATATTTTTTTGTTATATTTCGGGAGTTATTCCATTTGTTAACTAAGAAAATTCTTCGGATTTTGAAAAAAAAATTGCACAGTCCGTCGATTTGCAGGAATCATCGGGACAATTATTGGAAAAGATTGTTTTAGGGTTATAATATGTATAAAAAAATTGAGAACACTCTTGTACTCCCCCAGTTTGAAAGACAAAGCATCTCTTTTTCTACTTGTTTATCTAATTAATCAATGAGTATGAAACCTACGGTGATCTGGTTTGTCATATTGTTTTGTTATCAAAAGTAGTTACTAAATACGGATTTTCAAAAAGATCGAATGAATTTTACTTAACAATAACAAAGTGTTAATTTTAGAGATTACTGTTTTTACATTTTTCCCTAAAAAACAATAACAGTTGAAAATGAGCGTTCCGGACCAACTGTATCTTATAGAAAATTTTATTCTAAACAAGTTCATTTCTATTCATTTTTTCCCTCAGAGCAATAGTTAACGAGATATTGGCAGTCAAATGTGAAAAAACACGACATTTTCCCATTTTTTCTTCGTTTTTTGTTTATAACAATATGTTCCGGGCGTTTCCGGCCGGGGGGACTATGATTTTCCGATTCAGCGGATTTTTTTACATAGAATACGCTTGGTTTCGTTCAGTGAAATGACAACATCCAGTTTATACTACTTTTAGAGCTAATTTGACTGGACTAAAGCATTTAAATGAAATGAGAAATGACTTTATAAACTCTTTGGTCTTAGTAAGACAGCCCGGATCACATCCCTTCTTTCGAGGAGGGAATCGGATCTGAGGGTTTCTCCCAGAACCGCACGTGCGTAAGGTTCCCTTGATCCTTCTACTCGTCCCAATCGTTTTAGTCGTATGTATGGAAGACTTTCGAGCCTCTGCCGCCACAGCTAAGTGTAAAGGCTCTTGTCCCAGAAGTGCCTCCACGGACAAAGTTAGCGTGGTTTTCAGGACTCCCAGACAGGGTTGGCAACCAAAAACCCAAAGTACAAATACCCAACAAAAACCGGGTGGGTTTTTTTACAAAAACATTTCGTAACAAAAACCCGGGTTTTATAATTTTTCAGTTTTTGCAAAGGACATACATTGCATAAATATAATGGAAGAGTCTTCGATTAGAAAAAAAATACTTCTATAACCTTTTAATGATAAACTATTAAATGTTGGCTTTCTAACTTTTTATTAAGAGGACGCGGACGCGAACGTTTATTTGATTTTTTTGAACCAACATAACTTTAGGTGCTTTGAGGTGTTTGTTGTATCCTGTAACAGATGGCGTCGCAATAAATGCGGACGATAATCATAGAAATCATACAAAAACAATTGCCCAGAAAAACCATGGACTGCTAATTGTAATTAAAATATGGTCAAGGACATCGCCTGGGTATGTGTGTTTCAGGGTAAACGAGTCTGTCCGAAGTTGTCCGATGAGATACGATTTGAGACTCGAAACCTATAAATTAACAAATCGCCTAGATATGGCAAAAAAAGCAAACTTGTTCTTATTTGTGGACTTATAGACTATAGAGGATAATCAAGAGTATTTAAACTTCCCTTACTACGCGGTTACCATAAAAGCTACTCTACTCAATCCGAGTGGTGTTCATACGACTTTAGTTTACCCTAAGATTCACATACCCACGACTACAGTGCCCTCTATCCGTGACCACCCATTTTGTATTGAAAGCATAGGGTTAATTCCATGTCCATGTACTATAATGGTCTAAGAAAAACCCACAAAAACCTCAAATACCCAAATGCCAACCCTGCTCCCAGACAGGCGAGTCTTTAAACCTTTCCTAGCTGCTTCCTGTAGGGTGCCCTGTTCATGACAGACTACCATACAAGTGCACCATACAGTATTATTGGTCTTATCACTACAGTGTAATGTCAATATACCAGTCGAGGGTTTAAGCTCCATGTAAGTACAACCAAAAGCTTTTCTACATGCCCATAGGATGATGAACATGGTTACTGCACCACCTATCTACCTGTTCAAGAGCCAGCTAAGCTCTTTCACTGTGTTTGGAACCTTTCCAGTTATAACGATCTCCGCATATTCCTCGTCCAGAGTGCGGAGGAGCCCGTCTAGTACCAGGCACCACAGCAGTGGAGACAACACCCCACCCTGCAGATATCCTCTAGTAATCGATCCAATTGAGGACAATAATAATAATAATATTTACTTCATGCATAGTTAACAAAAGCAACTTGAACCGAACGTGGTGGTATTAAACGCACCCTCCATATCTAAAAACACCCCCAGGGCTAACCCCGGCAGACATTTCCATTTTCAGCCTCCACACGAGGCTGTCTAGAGCCGTCTCCGTGGACATACCAGTCCTGTAAGCATCTTGGAATGGATGTAGTGGTCTAAGAACCAGTATCCCATCCTTACGGTATGCATCCACCAGCTTCTCTACCGTTTTTAGAAGAAACGATGATAGGGCCTGTAATCTTTCGCCATGTCATATTTAGCATGACCCAACGTAGGTAGGTACACAACAGGGATATGCCCTAAAGCCAGGGCGGCTCTAAAGAGGTGCGATAAATGTAAGAGCGTAAACTCAAGGTTCTTGTATGAGGCATACACTACAATACAATATTATATATACAGGGTGAGTTTTTTCCGATGTTTAGTATGGGGATGGAATTATTGCCATTAGAAATACATTGTAAACCTTGAGGCAAAAATACAAGATTGATTCCCAAATGAAATACTAAGTGTTTGGTATCGCTGATTTTGTAATTTTTTTTCTATCGAATAACAATAATCCAATATGGCGTCCATAAGAAATAAGAAAGTTGATGTGATTTACTCGAAACTCACAAGTGATAAAAATTTTATTTTGGCACCATCAGAAAACACAAAAAGTTATTAAGAGTTTGTTAAAACTATTTTTTTTTATATCTTTGAAAATAAATAAACGCCAGCTCATCTTTGGAAATGACAGTTTTCGGTTTTTGGACCATAATTTTGTTGTTTGTAGGGAAACTTAATCTACATACAATTCTGCAATTCTTTGCCTATTTATTTGTATCTCACTCTGTATATATTCGATGCAATATGGCCGCCGATCTCAATGATCAATCAAAAATTAGACACTTGTCGCTACTGTCTCTATAAAGTCACTGTTGCTGGGAAGTGTTTCTGTTGTAATCTATAGCGCGTTCGCACCTCCAAATTCAGTATGGTGCTTATGGACATAGGTACAGTACGTGCTTGCCAAACGTGACAATAACAGCACAAGGAGATTATGTTTTGTTTTAATACTTCCATTTAATCATATGTCAATTTGACATAAGTGCGGTTAGAAACAAGGATAGTATTATCGAAGAATGACGCAAACTAGTAAGAGAGGCAATTAGTCCATAAGACCCCATACTGAATCTGGAGGTGCGAACGCGGTATAGTAACACTTGTTTGTACTATGACAAACTAATTATTTTGCAAAATATAGGTTACTATGTTTGGTTCTTTTCTTCGAGAACCTTAATCATTATACTTAACAGTGGTTGATCTCTATGACACATACATGGAAACAATCGTTTTTAACATTACAGAGCGTAAGGGGGTGGTGGGGGGTTGACATTTCTTTACCTCACAGTTTTACCATCTTAAATTGAATGCGATTATTACACATCACTGGTCTAGTGACAGTTTCCTATAAACTGACTAAAATTTATATATTAAATTTTTTATTTTTTTAAATAAATTGTAAAAATCAACAAAATATTTTAGGAACATGTGGTTACAATTCTTTTGAGGGCAGGCCGACGAGAGCCTACTGGAATGGCGCGCTGTATATCTTTGTCTGCCCTAGGAATGTTTGCTTATAAAGAATTGACAAATGAAACCTTTCATTCGAAAACGTCCGAAGCGCTTAATGTTATTCTTCTAGCGCTAAAGGTAATTAACATCAATTCGTGTTATACGTTTTACTGACCCGACTTTTTCTAGTTCAATAATAAAGTGATAGCGCAGTTGGCGAGTAACATTTTATTTCTGCTGTGTGACCACGCGCCAACAATTTGGATGCAATACCCGCGTTTAGGCGATGCAATTATTAGAACGCTATGTTCGGCGCTCTTCCTTCACGCGCCATTAGGCTCAACTGCCGGTGAAAATGATAAAGCTCTTGGAACGGCTTTATTGCTGTGCTTGGGAGAATGGTGTATGAAATTGGAGCCGTCAAAGCTTCTGGAGATCACCGAGTACGTGGACATCAAAGAAGCCACCTGTCTTTTACTCGTCGTCTTTACGGTATTGCACAAAATAATAACGGGCCAGACATCTATGGAGAACAAAGGTGGCTTAACGCAACCAAGTATGAGTGAGGACTTTGATCCAAATATTCTCCTGGATAATCTCGATAAGTTCTCGCCTTCGTCCTCGCCATCCAAAAATTATCAATGTCAGGAGGCCATTGTTTTGTGTGCGAAATCCGTTCTGAACCACCTAGTAACTCATTTAGGCCATTTCCCTATGGCGATAGGTGCTCCTCGTCTAAGTTCATTAGTTGTTGAACACGATGACGTTCCCAATCTCATATCAGATGAGCTGTCCGCCAACATTTTCACTGCTCCAAATATTCAGGTTCGTGCAAATATGCAGTCTGCAAACTTTACATTTACATTGTAGCTGTTTGTGTTAACGCCTAATGTAATATCAAGCTTGATTGAATTACCTTCCTTGGAATTACCGGGTGGTGGCGTTACTGCCGGCCTGTCAACAGCAGATAGGCAGGTGCGAGTATTATTGAGAGATCTGTCAGGGAAAGCCTGCTGGGACGCTTCCATTCTGTATTGTAGTCCCACTATGCCTACCTTACCTGAGGAAGAAGCTGACTCGTTTTTGACAATTTCGTCGTCAATCAACAAATGGGGGCCAATGAGTTACATTCAACCCGAAAGTCTTATTATCGGAAACCACATGCAACCCCACCTTCCTCAGCGGGCAATGCGGCATCGCTCCCCCAACGTGTTACCAGATACTACAAACGCTGCACCAGATCTTGATCAGTTGGATGATGTAAGCTAGCATAGACTCGCCGATGTTACCACTAAATCGTTTTGTAGTTGTTGCAGTATTTAGGCTACACAAGCCCAGAGTGTTTGGAGAGTTTTGATCATAAACTTAACGAACCGTCTAACTCGCCTATATCATCTGAATTAGAACAAGAGGCGATAGCTGACGTTATAAGTCAACGTAATGTGGAATTGGAACAAAGTCGAATTACACAGTTCAGCGAAGTGATGATGGGCCAGCCTGTTTTACGACCAAATAGGCAAAGTGTGAGAATGGGGCAAGCTTACGAAATCACATCAGTTCAGCAAGGTATTGTATCCGCCAAATTCCTTCCTGGCAATAATTTTTTATCCACCACCAGCACCGGCGGGAATTGTCGAACAGACAGCCTTTCAGCAATGTCGCCTTTTATTTTCTCAGTTGGGTTTGGCAGGATGGGAACGCCGCAAACATCTTCAGCTACTAAGCAAAACTGAGCGTTTATTGAGGGAACTTCGGAATCTCGACACACAGAGGTGCAGAGAAACTCATAAAGTAAGTGCAGCGGAACTTTTGTGGCGTAATAAAAACCAAACTTGTGTAGGTTGCAGTGATCTACGTCGCGCCCGGCCAAGAAGATAAAAATTCGATATTATCCAATCAGGGTGGAAGCGTTGAGTACGAGCAATTTCTCGCTGCGTTAGCCTGGGAGGTTGAATTAGAGGGGCACACAGGTTTCTTGGGCGGTTTGCAAAGGCAGGGTTCAAATGGGTTAACTGCTCCTTATGTTGCGACCAGTTTTCTGGAAGCGATATTCCACGTTGCCACCAGAATGCCGGGCGACACAGCGGAGGCCGTGTTAAATAAGGTAAGATGCGCACTTCGTATTTCGCCCTTTATTACACGACATTTTTCAGACCCGCCATTTGGGAAACGATGAGGTTCACATTGTTTGGTCGGAGCATTGTCGGGAGTATCGACGTGATATTATTCCTACGGAATTCTGTGATATTCTTATTACGATATATCCCTTAGGGAACAACCTTAATAGAATTACAATTAATTGCAAACCGGAGGTAGATTTTTATATTTATAAGATTTCATCTAGCAATTTCTTTGCAGGTTCCTTATTTTGGTATTCTATTTAGCGAGGCCATTGTGGAAAATAATATACTGGCAGGATTAGTGAGAGCCGCGGTTATTTGTGCTAGTCGTGCGAAAAGAACTACATTACCTTTCTATCAGCAGTAGTAAGTATTTTGCGCACGTCCATCAACGGTTTTCCATTTTATTGTCAAATTTTTTGTTGCAGCTATGAGGAAAGAGCGCGTTCTTTAGAAACAGTAATGACCAAACATAAGGATAGGACAACTTATGAAGATTTTATATCTCGCGTCTACAGCCCTATTGCAATGCCTAGTCCCTTTTGTACCGCAAGCTCCAGCTCTACCGACGGTAGTGATGGAGCAACGTGTTCAGCTAACACTTCAATGTTAGCAGCTGCCTTGCTAGATTCGCACGGCCATTCGCATAAAGCTGGTCAAAAATCTGATCAGAAGTTCAGAGGTAAGCTGAATGTGATACCGCCAAAGTGATCTTACCAGTTCAAAAATATTATCAACTTTTTTTCATTTAAGAAAGTCAGTAAACCTGTTTTGTAAATTTTCGCAGTGACTTGCCCATTATGTTCTTTTTCTCATTAACTGAAATGGGGGTTTACAGTATAGTTGAATTCCGCAGTTCTAATTTAATAAGCGTGTACCTGAAACCCTAAAACATTTTTTTGGACAGTAAAAGTTTATTTAAAAATAGAGGCTGATTAGCTAAAAACTAATGAACATGTGCGGTTTTAAAGGTTTATTCAAAACGATATGATTGTGGCGGGCTCTGTGACGTAATGAGCCCGACCAATCAGCTCCTAGAACCATTCAGATGACATAACGACTTGGCAATATTGCAGGAGAATGGCATTTATAACTTGCGTCATCTGTCACAGGCACTTGTCACTTTCGTGCTAGATGCAGTTAAACATCCCTCTCAAAACGTCAAATGTGACAAACGTCAGACCCTCGCGTAAGGTTGCCAGCTCACTTCTACGTGATTGGTTGTAGGTTTGTGACGTATTTAGTCTGAAGCGTTTCAAATTCGGACTAAAAACACAGCTTTTCAATAATTTATTTTGGGTTTTTTACTCGCAAATAAAAATTGAGGACACACGGGTCTTTTTATTTTTAATGTACTTTGTGGATCAGAAATAAAAAATGAAGGCGGGATGACCCCATTGCGCACGTGTATTCTTGTTCTCAAAAAAAGATTAATTAGAAATATCGGTTCATAGACCACTAGCTAAAAGTGTAGAAGTAAACTGAAGGTAATAACCTAACCATTAAAAAACCCACTTGCCATATAAGCAAATTCGTTCACAAGGTATTAGATTAATATGTTTACACTTAATGTGAATGGTTTACAGACAGTGAAAGCACACACAGAGAGATAATTTAACGTTCGCTTCCAAGATCTGCAGTTGGAATTTCGGTTGTTCTTTATAGCTGCACAATATTGATGGTAAAAGCACTCGAAATACGCTCATCCTACATATACTTCGGGTTGATCTGGGTGGAATTTGCCATATTTGTCCCCCACAAATAAAAAATGCGAATATGTAAGATTTCCTCTCTCTTTTCAATTGAAAATGGTGAAAACTGTATTGGCGCTTGGTGTGTGTGGCCAGATCTGTGCGATGTCAGTACTTTGGTATGATTAATGTGCGGTTCTCGGCAGGTAGGATCGGCCCTATATGGCTCACAAAAATTGAGTATTCCTCTTGAAAATTAAAAAAACACCACAAATGAGGAGTCATTGACCTCGAAAACATGGCACTGATCTTCCACAGTAGATGATGCTCAACGGAGTTCGCTTTCAAGGTTATTAGAGGCACTTGGCGGTGACCTTGGAAAGTAGGTCAAGGTGAAATAGAGGTCCTTTAATTTCCCTCTCTAGGGTGCCACGTGGAGATTTCGGAAAATGTTTGATAAGTAGTTGACTACTCCCTTTCTCCAAGAAAAAGTGAGAAGTAGATCAGAAGACATCTTTTGGTCGCCCACTCCACAAGTAGGTGCGATATTTACCCTAGAAATAATGACCATGGAAAGTTATACACTTTAAACTTTACTAAGCCATTATAAAGCGTTTCAAATATTATTATGTCATGGATAGCGTACGCTGAGCTCTCATGAACAAAGCAAGAGATATCTAGGTATATAAGGATATTCTAAATCAACTCTATGTATAATTCCATAAGGCTAAATTCAGGGGCCTTCAAGGTATCTATATCTTCTCCTGATGAGGAAGTTCAAAGGTTGGTCGACATTCAAAGTACAAAGTTTGCTCGCACCACTCAAAGTGCAGAAATTGGTTGCCGTTCAAAGTGTAAAGATTAGTCGCGATTCAAAACCCCAGTTTGTGGTGTCACTTCATTTTTGAGATAACCAAAGGTCAATGACCACAGTCTTATGGAATTATCAGGTAAACACGCTGCGCTTTGTGAGAGGGAAATACAGAAAAACGCTTATTTATAAAAGTTTCTTTATAATGATTGTTGAATAATCTACTGTTTTCAAAAAAGTGAAGTAAAAAAGTTGTCTGACTTAACCTGATTTTTTTTAACGACCGCCCTTTTTTTTCAAAAATATAACATAAAAAATGCAATATTGGATAAAAATTTAAAAAAGATTTGAAAAAGTTAAAAAACCAAAAATCTTTAAATATTTTGTATTTTTGTAAATAATTTTATCATTTTTTAATAATAATAATAATATGACTTTAATACTGCAGTAGCCATATAACAAATGAGACAGTTACCATTAAAAAAAGCAATTAAAGAGAATTGTAAAAAATTGATTAAAAAAAATTATTAAAGAAAGAAAAAAAATTAGTGTAGGTAAAGAAAAAAAATAAAATGTTTTATGATCTTTTTTGAATTTTTTTGTGTCACTTGAAACGTGAACTTGGAAAGAGAATTAAATATACTATCTTTTTAGATTAAAATATACAGGGTGATTCAACAATCAATGTAAACAAATTTTTGGAATAAACATTTTTCTGTATCTCTTAACTATAAATATAAGGCGATTCTAAAATTGATAAAGCTTTTATTTTCCTCCGTATCTCTTAAGCGAGCGCATATTTTCAAATTTTGATTTTACCATTAGTTTTACTCAAGAATTTGACGTCTATATTACATGTTTGATAGCACTACAAAGATACCCTATAATAGTGTCGCAAATGGGACACCCTCTGCTTTATTTTTGTGTATTATATATTTTCTATTTATGTTGGAACCCTTACAAATAAACAAAAACTGGAACCAGAACCGAGATTGTTGTCACAGAACCGGTACCGAAACCTTCGATAAATAATTCTAAGTTCTAAGTAGTGGCGAACGAAAACGAACCTATAATTCTCCTCTGGCCAGGGGCTGACTGACCAATCGGTCGATCGGGCGTTTGCCTGATGGGCAGGTATAAATCAAGATTGATGGTCCGCTAAATGATCGATATATTTGAAATTATTTTCTGCATGTAAAAAATTGGTCTGAAATGGTAAATAACATTGTGTTCATGAATGCCTTATGATTTGAGTTATAGACACATTAACCAAAAGCAGAACCATAGCAAGATTATTGACGTATGTAATGAATGACGTTATAAAAAATGCCTAATCATGTTAACCATGACCATTAATTATTATTGAATGTCTTTTTTTAATGATTTACTCGCAAGTCGCAATATAATAAACAACCCCAAAAACTCTTTAATGCGTCTTTGTGCTATTTAGGTATTATAGACACGCAAGTCCCAACCCCAGGAAATTGATCAGTACCACATGGTCACGTTGAACTTAAGTCCCTACGAGTTTTAGGTACGCGCTATTTTCTTGCATTGAGTTTGGTTCGAATTTCATTGTTAGATTGCTAACGATTTTTTTATGCCACTTCTGATACCATCGTCACGTTTTTGTGTTCAGGACTTTCGGTGAAACAATACAAATAGGTACTTAACTAAATAAATTTATTTGACATTTAATTTTTGTGTATTGTGTATGTGTATTTACCTGTGGTTTCCGAGGAAGTGTTTTCTGTAATCAGTGCCATTTGGTTTAGGTGTTCGAATCCAGCAGCGCAGTATTTTCCATTACAAATTCTATCACCACACACTCGAGATACCTAGAAAGTAGCATATTTCCTTTAATTAAAAAATGCAACATTTTCATAATCACAAAATGAATAGTTTGTTGTGTTGTGATTGTTCAAGAGTTCAGAAATTTGATTATAATGACATATGGTGGATGGGTATTGGCACGGATACCAAAAAGTTACATTGAAGCATTGCATTCTGTGACCAAATTTGGAATCCTAAACCCACATATACTTTGGGATGACCTGTATGAAATTTACTACGTTCACACATCCACACATAATTTATTTGGCATAGCGGTACAAAATTAATTAAGAACATTTCCCTTGCTTCTTATAATAACACAAAGTTTTATTTTAACTGCACAGAATATACACACCAGCAGATACATAGAGTGAATCTGTTTGGAATTTACCATATTTGCACACCAACAGGTGAAAAAATGTGCAAAGTAAAGTTGCTGCGAAAAACTACAATAGAATTTAAAAGTTAATATGGAAATAATCGTTCAACAGATTTCAAAGAGTTGGTATCAAATTGATGTCTCCTAATTTTTTTGGGACGATCTTTATGATATTTGCCATATTTAATCACACACACATAATGAAAAATTTAGGAAGTAATCATACACTTTTTTGGTATAATGGCTGAGCACTCAGTATAGGGTCAATCCACATACAGTTTAGGGCAACCTGTAATATGACGTATGTACATGCAGCATATTCTATATCTCTTTAAAATATGTTATTTTACACTATGTTATAACAATCCAAGAAGGGGAAACTGCATAATCTGTCTTGTAGAATGGAAATAAAATGATTAAATTAATGTTACAGCGTCCGATGCAACAAAAGGTGTTTGGTTCAACAACTCGGATGTATCGCAAAACGTCGAATCTACAAGTATATCTCCCCGTCCATTAAAAAAGTTATCGACTAGTTTAAAAAACGTACCTCGCCGATCTCTCCGTCAAGAAACATATAGCAGTTCACCACCCGAAAGTCCAACACAAATTATCCGAAGAAAATAACAAAAAAATGTTTATAGCTTTAATTTTAAATATTAGTTTTAAGCTCTCAGTATTTTAGGATTACACATCGATCACTAGACTTACACTTCGAATTTATTCTTATTATCGTAGAAATGTACACGACCACTAATTAAACGTATTGTACATATATATTATCATAGTATTGCTTTAGTGTAATATTTGGAAATCTCTAAATGTAATTAGCGTGTATATAATTTTTAATAAGCTAAACTTTTAAAAAGAAAAACACCAATACGGTTAAATAAGCCGATAAACTTTAATATTTTATTAATGAAATTGTTTATTTATTACATTCCTCACATATACTGCATTTTTCGTTGAAAATATGTCACGATCAGGAAAATGTTTGCAAACTGGTGTCTTTAAGTTCAATTGTTTGCGTATTTTCACAACAAACGCTTGCATTTACATATATTCCACATTATTGTATGATTATTATATGTTTAGTTTTCTATGATTTTAAAAGTTGTCGTTCACAATTAATACTTACCATACAAACAATAAAAATGTATAATACAATACTGGGTGCAACATGAGGCTTACAATGTCGGCTTCATTCATTGTGTAATTCATCAATAGTACGCAGTAGATGTATACCTGCTGCACAAGAAAATATGAATATGCGAAGTTCATGGTAAACCTTATGTTTCTGTATAAAGACCTTCCCTGTTTTTCATACATTTAGTAATATTGACTACTTAATGTTAATTGTGAATTAATATGTACTTAATTATTTGTTGCAGAAAAAAAAATTGTGAACATCTGCAACTCTAAACGTTACACTTTTTTAATTATTTATTTATTAACTTTGACCAAATATATTAGTCTTAGATTTCTTCTGTTGATAGTATTATTTACATAGGAAACCAATTGCAGAACAAAAAAAATTTGATATAATGCTGAAAATGTAGTGTCATGCTGTAAGTGGTTATTTTCTGTCTACTTAGTTTATTTCTCGATTGTTAGTTTTTAATTAATAGTGAATGTTGAACAGTTGTGTAAACACGCTAATTTTATTATTGTTGACGTTGTTATTATTGTACCTACTATGAATTCAAAAGCATATTATTTTTCGTAAAACTACTTTACCATTCTCTTTTATTTTATTAGTTAGTGTAATGTACATATATACTTAATAAATGCTTTGTTAATGAAACAATGAATATCTTTTACGCCCTTTAAGAATTTCGCCTACTGATTCTGCTTGTTATTATAAATTGTAAAGTGTAAGGTCGCATATGCAATTTTTAATTTAACTTAAGCGCAATCTCCATGCATTGATCAGTACAATACATACTTCAACATTTCCTCGCCAATAATGTATTTTCCTGACTTTTATGTAAATAATAATTTTAATATGCATTCATGTCATTACAAACAATTTTGCTCTACAGTTTCATATTGGTTCGTTAGCTGGTTTTTTCTTAGTGAGTTCTTTTTTTTCTCCGTCTATTTTTGCTGGGTGAATTACCATTTTCAGTTTTGACCTCTGGAAGCGATAAGTATACGGCACCGAGACAGAAATACAAAAAACTTAAACCACAACATTTTTGTCTAACACAAAATTGATGATGAATGGCCCATGATAGGATTATCTAAAGCCTCGTGTGGTGGAAATGACGTCAATGTTAATGTTAGAACTTCTGATTGAAACCAGTGTAAAAAAAACAAGAAAATTAACAAAGAATAAACAAAACTGTAATGATTTCACAGAAAAACTATTTCACGCTCGTGGTGCTAAAGTAGTAAAACTGAAAGAAGAAAATCACGCCACAGCAAGTATACTAACAATTTATTTACAAACATAACAAGATCTTTTTCCAACGTACTTAATTTAGTGCTAGATTTCAACTTTTTTCATCCAAAATAATATCCGAAAGTTTGTCATCCGATTCCACTAAATCTGAATCGATTGTTTCATCTTTGACTAAATGTGACTCCATCATCGGTATGAAGGGACTTGCATGGAAATCCGGGTGCTCCAACATAATCCTATGAAAAAAAGTAACATTAACACAATGCTCCCTATTTTGTTTACTTGTAGGTGTCTCAAATTTTCATCTGTAAGGGGTTAGTTTCAGATAAAAAAAACTGACCCCCATTTGCAAGGTCGAATACCGCATCTTGATCTGTCAAGCTAGGGGGGTTTTTTTATCTTTCGAAGGAGGTCTATAACTTCGTTATTATTGAACATTTTGCAGATTTAGTTTAAGTAACGGAGACCTCAGTTTAATTAGAAATTAATGTGTACTTACAAAAAAAGTTGTAATATTTCAGAAGGTCGTAATTCTCTAAATTCCGTGAATATATCGATACTATTCGCGAAATGCGTTTTGTATTTCTGAGGTGGCACTATCAAAGTTGTTCCGATTCCAGGTACCCACTTTCTGTAACAACAAAATGTTCACTTTGAAGTTGGATAAAATTGCCGAAGTCTCACTCCATGGTGGGTATTACTTTCTGATGTCCTCTTTTAAACCCATCAATTACAAAGTAAAATAGATGAGGAAGGTACTCAGTGCTCACAGGTAATTGTTTTTTCGGAATAATTTTCATTAGTAACACGTTTTCATCTTCTGGCTAAAATAGTACACATTCATTATAGGTGTTTTAACACAGTTTTATTCCATTAGGTATGTGGAATTACTCTGTTCTTTCCATTAAAATTATTTACTTTTGTCAAGAATAGTACAATGAGCTACCACATTTTTAACTTAACAACAGAGTTTGGACATAACATTGTATGTTTGCCCCACATGGTAATCTTCCTAAAACCCTAGTAATTGACGGTAAAGTATGGCGACACCATATAAATTTGCCAAACAGCACAGATTTGCACAAAAATTTGGATTTAGGTTCATACTCTCTACTTCAAAGTAAGCTTTTACCCTGTCTATGTAATTCATTTTCTTATATTTACCTGCTCAAATTTTACTGGAACATTTCGCCATGGCAGAAATGACTTTTTGCAATACTTATGTAAAACTTGATAGTTGAAAAATAATTGGAACAATATGCTGGTAGTCCTATAAACCACCAAGCTCATTTCGGGAGTCGCAGATAAGCACTGAAAATAAAACTGTTACTAACATCCAAAAGGTTTTCATTGTTATTCTGACCGTTTCACCCTCAACAAGAAAATTTGTGCATCACACCCCATGGGAAATTAACAGCCAGCTCACAGATTACGGTAATCTGTGAACAGGTGTAGAGGAATCTTTATGAGCAAATTATGTCAACAGAAGATTGAAAAAAAAAACATTTTGGAAATTTGACTGCTTTTTTTTGAAAGGGAAGAGTGTATTTTCTATTTACCATGAAGCCTCTGTGACATCGTTAACAACGGCCCTAAAACTACACCACCCACAAAAACACCTGTCCAGCTAGCTCAAATAAATTGAAAGTGAATTTTATGATCTCTCCACGTACATATCCGTCATCTGCTACAAGAAAAGTATTAATATTGACTTAATTTTTTCCATGTGAGAGACTCGGTGGCCTCACTCAACTTCCGAACATTCCATAGAATTTATTACACAACTTTTTATTAATATCTAAAATAAATCTTGGGTCAGAATTGAAGAATCTCACACGAACACTCTATCTGGGTCGCACAAAGGATTCGAACAAACACACAATCAAATGATTGACGATGACAAAAATTTATTCCAAAATATCCCTGAAAGAAAGAGAAAGTTTGTTTGGACATAATACCCCACACGCAGGCGGTCGATAATGAAAAACAAAAATTTTCAATAATCCAAATAATCTGATCGTACAAGATTTGCGATAAAGGCGCACTTAACTCACATGCACACTGACAACCTCTGAAATCTGGTTTGATGAGGAAGATAAACAAATTTTCGGTGGCTGCTCGGACCATACAAACTTTTTCTGAACCCGGACAAACTGAGGGATATTCCTCTTTAAAAGTTATTTTCTTTTTAATTTTTCCGTAATGTTAGCGTATGTAATTAATTTTGTTGATTTTAACAACTTTCCACAAACTTTTACTACTTCACTTGACAATAACTTAAATCTTTTATTAAGATTGCTTAACCTCTTCTGCACACTTTATCTCGAGACTGACGAATTGCATCTTCAGGAAAACTAAGGCATATTGCCAGAGATGTGGTGTAAACAAATTCACCGCGGAACTCGCAGCTAGCAGTGGCCTCGTTTTTACGTCGACTCCAGCATTCAAAGGAACACCACTTACAATATAAAATAATCCTTCCTTCAAGATTTTCAAAAAACACCGTGAATCACAATTAGACTAGTAGGTATGGGGACACTTGAGCCTGAGAAAATTCTGGGGCCCAGGGTACCCGTCATTCGACCCATCTAGGATGCTAGACCCGCCATCTTGGAGGCTGGATCCATCTTGGATTATGGACCCAACATCTTGGATATGCTGGAGTCGGCACTTTGACATCATTGGTATTGGATTGGGGTAAAAAATGAC
>NW_022170249.1:8594791-8654101 GCF_008802855.1 Photinus pyralis
TTTGGCATTGCGTATTATATGGCTATGCCCATATTGAATTTCATGCAATTCAGTTTCATAACTAACGGAGATGTAAAAGCGATCGAACATTTCTAAACAAAGTTATCGTTCACACGGACAGATAGATGGACAGACAGACAAAGGAAGAGACGGACAGACCAACCGGCAGGCGACAGATAGCAATGCAAAATTATAAACGATCTCTAGGATCGTTAATAAACGGCAAAAGTGTAAAATTATGGAACATGTAAAAAAAACGGTTTTTTGTTTTTTTTACAATAACTTTTTTTGTAAGCGGTACAGAAAAAATTCCTTCCTTGGTACAAGACTCGACACCATAACGAACCAAATAGCGAAAAAAGTAGAACAATAGCTCTAAAGATAAAAAACTAGTAGCGTCGCAAAGTTAGCGGACGGACGGACGGACGGACGGACGGACAAAGTGGCCACAATAGCGCATTTTTTTTTATTTTGTGGAAATGCGCTAAAAAATGCGAATATGTAAGATTTCCTCTCTCTTTTCAATTGAAAATGGTGAAAACTGTATTGGCGCTTGGTGTGTGTGGCCAGATCTGTGCGATGTCAGTACTTTGGTATGATTAATGTGCGGTTCTCGGCAGGTAGGATCGGCCCTATATGGCTCACAAAAATTGAGTATTCCTCTTGAAAATTAAAAAAACACCACAAATGAGGAGTCATTGACCTCGAAAACATGGCACTGATCTTCCACAGTAGATGATGCTCAACGGAGTTCGCTTTCAAGGTTATTAGAGGCACTTGGCGGTGACCTTGGAAAGTAGGTCAAGGTGAAATAGAGGTCCTTTAATTTCCCTCTCTAGGGTGCCACGTGGAGATTTCGGAAAATGTTTGATAAGTAGTTGACTACTCCCTTTCTCCAAGAAAAAGTGAGAAGTAGATCAGAAGACATCTTTTGGTCGCCCACTCCACAAGTAGGTGCGATATTTACCCTAGAAATAATGACCATGGAAAGTTATACACTTTAAACTTTACTAAGCCATTATAAAGCGTTTCAAATATTATTATGTCATGGATAGCGTACGCTGAGCTCTCATGAACAAAGCAAGAGATATCTAGGTATATAAGGATATTCTAAATCAACTCTATGTATAATTCCATAAGGCTAAATTCAGGGGCCTTCAAGGTATCTATATCTTCTCCTGATGAGGAAGTTCAAAGGTTGGTCGACATTCAAAGTACAAAGTTTGCTCGCACCACTCAAAGTGCAGAAATTGGTTGCCGTTCAAAGTGTAAAGATTAGTCGCGATTCAAAACCCCAGTTTGTGGTGTCACTTCATTTTTGAGATAACCAAAGGTCAATGACCACAGTCTTATGGAATTATCAGGTAAACACGCTGCGCTTTGTGAGAGGGAAATACAGAAAAACGCTTATTTATAAAAGTTTCTTTATAATGATTGTTGAATAATCTACTGTTTTCAAAAAAGTGAAGTAAAAAAGTTGTCTGACTTAACCTGATTTTTTTTAACGACCGCCCTTTTTTTTCAAAAATATAACATAAAAAATGCAATATTGGATAAAAATTTAAAAAAGATTTGAAAAAGTTAAAAAACCAAAAATCTTTAAATATTTTGTATTTTTGTAAATAATTTTATCATTTTTTAATAATAATAATAATATGACTTTAATACTGCAGTAGCCATATAACAAATGAGACAGTTACCATTAAAAAAAGCAATTAAAGAGAATTGTAAAAAATTGATTAAAAAAAATTATTAAAGAAAGAAAAAAAATTAGTGTAGGTAAAGAAAAAAAATAAAATGTTTTATGATCTTTTTTGAATTTTTTTGTGTCACTTGAAACGTGAACTTGGAAAGAGAATTAAATATACTATCTTTTTAGATTAAAATATACAGGGTGATTCAACAATCAATGTAAACAAATTTTTGGAATAAACATTTTTCTGTATCTCTTAACTATAAATATAAGGCGATTCTAAAATTGATAAAGCTTTTATTTTCCTCCGTATCTCTTAAGCGAGCGCATATTTTCAAATTTTGATTTTACCATTAGTTTTACTCAAGAATTTGACGTCTATATTACATGTTTGATAGCACTACAAAGATACCCTATAATAGTGTCGCAAATGGGACACCCTCTGCTTTATTTTTGTGTATTATATATTTTCTATTTATGTTGGAACCCTTACAAATAAACAAAAACTGGAACCAGAACCGAGATTGTTGTCACAGAACCGGTACCGAAACCTTCGATAAATAATTCTAAGTTCTAAGTAGTGGCGAACGAAAACGAACCTATAATTCTCCTCTGGCCAGGGGCTGACTGACCAATCGGTCGATCGGGCGTTTGCCTGATGGGCAGGTATAAATCAAGATTGATGGTCCGCTAAATGATCGATATATTTGAAATTATTTTCTGCATGTAAAAAATTGGTCTGAAATGGTAAATAACATTGTGTTCATGAATGCCTTATGATTTGAGTTATAGACACATTAACCAAAAGCAGAACCATAGCAAGATTATTGACGTATGTAATGAATGACGTTATAAAAAATGCCTAATCATGTTAACCATGACCATTAATTATTATTGAATGTCTTTTTTTAATGATTTACTCGCAAGTCGCAATATAATAAACAACCCCAAAAACTCTTTAATGCGTCTTTGTGCTATTTAGGTATTATAGACACGCAAGTCCCAACCCCAGGAAATTGATCAGTACCACATGGTCACGTTGAACTTAAGTCCCTACGAGTTTTAGGTACGCGCTATTTTCTTGCATTGAGTTTGGTTCGAATTTCATTGTTAGATTGCTAACGATTTTTTTATGCCACTTCTGATACCATCGTCACGTTTTTGTGTTCAGGACTTTCGGTGAAACAATACAAATAGGTACTTAACTAAATAAATTTATTTGACATTTAATTTTTGTGTATTGTGTATGTGTATTTACCTGTGGTTTCCGAGGAAGTGTTTTCTGTAATCAGTGCCATTTGGTTTAGGTGTTCGAATCCAGCAGCGCAGTATTTTCCATTACAAATTCTATCACCACACACTCGAGATACCTAGAAAGTAGCATATTTCCTTTAATTAAAAAATGCAACATTTTCATAATCACAAAATGAATAGTTTGTTGTGTTGTGATTGTTCAAGAGTTCAGAAATTTGATTATAATGACATATGGTGGATGGGTATTGGCACGGATACCAAAAAGTTACATTGAAGCATTGCATTCTGTGACCAAATTTGGAATCCTAAACCCACATATACTTTGGGATGACCTGTATGAAATTTACTACGTTCACACATCCACACATAATTTATTTGGCATAGCGGTACAAAATTAATTAAGAACATTTCCCTTGCTTCTTATAATAACACAAAGTTTTATTTTAACTGCACAGAATATACACACCAGCAGATACATAGAGTGAATCTGTTTGGAATTTACCATATTTGCACACCAACAGGTGAAAAAATGTGCAAAGTAAAGTTGCTGCGAAAAACTACAATAGAATTTAAAAGTTAATATGGAAATAATCGTTCAACAGATTTCAAAGAGTTGGTATCAAATTGATGTCTCCTAATTTTTTTGGGACGATCTTTATGATATTTGCCATATTTAATCACACACACATAATGAAAAATTTAGGAAGTAATCATACACTTTTTTGGTATAATGGCTGAGCACTCAGTATAGGGTCAATCCACATACAGTTTAGGGCAACCTGTAATATGACGTATGTACATGCAGCATATTCTATATCTCTTTAAAATATGTTATTTTACACTATGTTATAACAATCCAAGAAGGGGAAACTGCATAATCTGTCTTGTAGAATGGAAATAAAATGATTAAATTAATGTTACAGCGTCCGATGCAACAAAAGGTGTTTGGTTCAACAACTCGGATGTATCGCAAAACGTCGAATCTACAAGTATATCTCCCCGTCCATTAAAAAAGTTATCGACTAGTTTAAAAAACGTACCTCGCCGATCTCTCCGTCAAGAAACATATAGCAGTTCACCACCCGAAAGTCCAACACAAATTATCCGAAGAAAATAACAAAAAAATGTTTATAGCTTTAATTTTAAATATTAGTTTTAAGCTCTCAGTATTTTAGGATTACACATCGATCACTAGACTTACACTTCGAATTTATTCTTATTATCGTAGAAATGTACACGACCACTAATTAAACGTATTGTACATATATATTATCATAGTATTGCTTTAGTGTAATATTTGGAAATCTCTAAATGTAATTAGCGTGTATATAATTTTTAATAAGCTAAACTTTTAAAAAGAAAAACACCAATACGGTTAAATAAGCCGATAAACTTTAATATTTTATTAATGAAATTGTTTATTTATTACATTCCTCACATATACTGCATTTTTCGTTGAAAATATGTCACGATCAGGAAAATGTTTGCAAACTGGTGTCTTTAAGTTCAATTGTTTGCGTATTTTCACAACAAACGCTTGCATTTACATATATTCCACATTATTGTATGATTATTATATGTTTAGTTTTCTATGATTTTAAAAGTTGTCGTTCACAATTAATACTTACCATACAAACAATAAAAATGTATAATACAATACTGGGTGCAACATGAGGCTTACAATGTCGGCTTCATTCATTGTGTAATTCATCAATAGTACGCAGTAGATGTATACCTGCTGCACAAGAAAATATGAATATGCGAAGTTCATGGTAAACCTTATGTTTCTGTATAAAGACCTTCCCTGTTTTTCATACATTTAGTAATATTGACTACTTAATGTTAATTGTGAATTAATATGTACTTAATTATTTGTTGCAGAAAAAAAAATTGTGAACATCTGCAACTCTAAACGTTACACTTTTTTAATTATTTATTTATTAACTTTGACCAAATATATTAGTCTTAGATTTCTTCTGTTGATAGTATTATTTACATAGGAAACCAATTGCAGAACAAAAAAAATTTGATATAATGCTGAAAATGTAGTGTCATGCTGTAAGTGGTTATTTTCTGTCTACTTAGTTTATTTCTCGATTGTTAGTTTTTAATTAATAGTGAATGTTGAACAGTTGTGTAAACACGCTAATTTTATTATTGTTGACGTTGTTATTATTGTACCTACTATGAATTCAAAAGCATATTATTTTTCGTAAAACTACTTTACCATTCTCTTTTATTTTATTAGTTAGTGTAATGTACATATATACTTAATAAATGCTTTGTTAATGAAACAATGAATATCTTTTACGCCCTTTAAGAATTTCGCCTACTGATTCTGCTTGTTATTATAAATTGTAAAGTGTAAGGTCGCATATGCAATTTTTAATTTAACTTAAGCGCAATCTCCATGCATTGATCAGTACAATACATACTTCAACATTTCCTCGCCAATAATGTATTTTCCTGACTTTTATGTAAATAATAATTTTAATATGCATTCATGTCATTACAAACAATTTTGCTCTACAGTTTCATATTGGTTCGTTAGCTGGTTTTTTCTTAGTGAGTTCTTTTTTTTCTCCGTCTATTTTTGCTGGGTGAATTACCATTTTCAGTTTTGACCTCTGGAAGCGATAAGTATACGGCACCGAGACAGAAATACAAAAAACTTAAACCACAACATTTTTGTCTAACACAAAATTGATGATGAATGGCCCATGATAGGATTATCTAAAGCCTCGTGTGGTGGAAATGACGTCAATGTTAATGTTAGAACTTCTGATTGAAACCAGTGTAAAAAAAACAAGAAAATTAACAAAGAATAAACAAAACTGTAATGATTTCACAGAAAAACTATTTCACGCTCGTGGTGCTAAAGTAGTAAAACTGAAAGAAGAAAATCACGCCACAGCAAGTATACTAACAATTTATTTACAAACATAACAAGATCTTTTTCCAACGTACTTAATTTAGTGCTAGATTTCAACTTTTTTCATCCAAAATAATATCCGAAAGTTTGTCATCCGATTCCACTAAATCTGAATCGATTGTTTCATCTTTGACTAAATGTGACTCCATCATCGGTATGAAGGGACTTGCATGGAAATCCGGGTGCTCCAACATAATCCTATGAAAAAAAGTAACATTAACACAATGCTCCCTATTTTGTTTACTTGTAGGTGTCTCAAATTTTCATCTGTAAGGGGTTAGTTTCAGATAAAAAAAACTGACCCCCATTTGCAAGGTCGAATACCGCATCTTGATCTGTCAAGCTAGGGGGGTTTTTTTATCTTTCGAAGGAGGTCTATAACTTCGTTATTATTGAACATTTTGCAGATTTAGTTTAAGTAACGGAGACCTCAGTTTAATTAGAAATTAATGTGTACTTACAAAAAAAGTTGTAATATTTCAGAAGGTCGTAATTCTCTAAATTCCGTGAATATATCGATACTATTCGCGAAATGCGTTTTGTATTTCTGAGGTGGCACTATCAAAGTTGTTCCGATTCCAGGTACCCACTTTCTGTAACAACAAAATGTTCACTTTGAAGTTGGATAAAATTGCCGAAGTCTCACTCCATGGTGGGTATTACTTTCTGATGTCCTCTTTTAAACCCATCAATTACAAAGTAAAATAGATGAGGAAGGTACTCAGTGCTCACAGGTAATTGTTTTTTCGGAATAATTTTCATTAGTAACACGTTTTCATCTTCTGGCTAAAATAGTACACATTCATTATAGGTGTTTTAACACAGTTTTATTCCATTAGGTATGTGGAATTACTCTGTTCTTTCCATTAAAATTATTTACTTTTGTCAAGAATAGTACAATGAGCTACCACATTTTTAACTTAACAACAGAGTTTGGACATAACATTGTATGTTTGCCCCACATGGTAATCTTCCTAAAACCCTAGTAATTGACGGTAAAGTATGGCGACACCATATAAATTTGCCAAACAGCACAGATTTGCACAAAAATTTGGATTTAGGTTCATACTCTCTACTTCAAAGTAAGCTTTTACCCTGTCTATGTAATTCATTTTCTTATATTTACCTGCTCAAATTTTACTGGAACATTTCGCCATGGCAGAAATGACTTTTTGCAATACTTATGTAAAACTTGATAGTTGAAAAATAATTGGAACAATATGCTGGTAGTCCTATAAACCACCAAGCTCATTTCGGGAGTCGCAGATAAGCACTGAAAATAAAACTGTTACTAACATCCAAAAGGTTTTCATTGTTATTCTGACCGTTTCACCCTCAACAAGAAAATTTGTGCATCACACCCCATGGGAAATTAACAGCCAGCTCACAGATTACGGTAATCTGTGAACAGGTGTAGAGGAATCTTTATGAGCAAATTATGTCAACAGAAGATTGAAAAAAAAAACATTTTGGAAATTTGACTGCTTTTTTTTGAAAGGGAAGAGTGTATTTTCTATTTACCATGAAGCCTCTGTGACATCGTTAACAACGGCCCTAAAACTACACCACCCACAAAAACACCTGTCCAGCTAGCTCAAATAAATTGAAAGTGAATTTTATGATCTCTCCACGTACATATCCGTCATCTGCTACAAGAAAAGTATTAATATTGACTTAATTTTTTCCATGTGAGAGACTCGGTGGCCTCACTCAACTTCCGAACATTCCATAGAATTTATTACACAACTTTTTATTAATATCTAAAATAAATCTTGGGTCAGAATTGAAGAATCTCACACGAACACTCTATCTGGGTCGCACAAAGGATTCGAACAAACACACAATCAAATGATTGACGATGACAAAAATTTATTCCAAAATATCCCTGAAAGAAAGAGAAAGTTTGTTTGGACATAATACCCCACACGCAGGCGGTCGATAATGAAAAACAAAAATTTTCAATAATCCAAATAATCTGATCGTACAAGATTTGCGATAAAGGCGCACTTAACTCACATGCACACTGACAACCTCTGAAATCTGGTTTGATGAGGAAGATAAACAAATTTTCGGTGGCTGCTCGGACCATACAAACTTTTTCTGAACCCGGACAAACTGAGGGATATTCCTCTTTAAAAGTTATTTTCTTTTTAATTTTTCCGTAATGTTAGCGTATGTAATTAATTTTGTTGATTTTAACAACTTTCCACAAACTTTTACTACTTCACTTGACAATAACTTAAATCTTTTATTAAGATTGCTTAACCTCTTCTGCACACTTTATCTCGAGACTGACGAATTGCATCTTCAGGAAAACTAAGGCATATTGCCAGAGATGTGGTGTAAACAAATTCACCGCGGAACTCGCAGCTAGCAGTGGCCTCGTTTTTACGTCGACTCCAGCATTCAAAGGAACACCACTTACAATATAAAATAATCCTTCCTTCAAGATTTTCAAAAAACACCGTGAATCACAATTAGACTAGTAGGTATGGGGACACTTGAGCCTGAGAAAATTCTGGGGCCCAGGGTACCCGTCATTCGACCCATCTAGGATGCTAGACCCGCCATCTTGGAGGCTGGATCCATCTTGGATTATGGACCCAACATCTTGGATATGCTGGAGTCGGCACTTTGACATCATTGGTATTGGATTGGGGTAAAAAATGACACCCCCCCCCCCCAGTTTTTTTACGGAAATACACGTTTTGAAGCACCAAGAATCTGAATCAAACAAAATCTCGATGATGTCGATCGGTCTGACAGTATGATGGCAGCACAGGCGGCATTCGCGTCATGCATGTTTTCCAAAAATGACCAATTTACAAACAGAAGATTACTGCATAAATTAAAATAATCAGATTTTTTGAAATTGTAGCCTTTGTAATGTATGACTTGTACCAAGCCTACCTATACTGCATTCATTATAAGAAGGTAGTAGATGGCGCTGTATATAAAACGGCACCAAATTATTGTAAAGTAGAAATATCCAGCATTGTGACCAGAAATAAATCTTTGACATTAACAGCTAATGACACTTTTCAAGAGTTTAGTTGACAATAAAAACCAACATTTTGCACAATTCATGTGTTCACTCTCCACAACTGGGAGAAGACTGACTGGTTAAGGTTATGCGTTAAGATGACCCACCCCTTCGTGCTTTTTTTACATGTTTGTCAACTGTGACAAAGTAATACGTGATTATTTCTGGTACTGCCTAACATAATCCACGCAATATCAAAGAATGCGAGTAGTTCAAGAGTATTGCCTGATAATGTCTGTAAAATGTAAACCAAATGGCTGAAGATACCTCACAAAAACTGGACAATATATGAGGTTCTGTATTTTAAAACATAGCATTCAATTTTACCCACATGATAATCTTCAGGTTGTACCAAAGCAAACACTTGAGGCCTTCCATACAACAGGAATTCGTCCTGTAGAGCAATTGCTCTAGTTAAATATCTTATAAAGTTAAGATTTGGCATAGGACCAATGATTGTCAGACTAGAAGCTATAAAGAGACACTTTGTACTAAGGTTGCGACAATCATTCAGAAAACAACCCACCTTCATTCCAATGCCTGGTAGGTAAACCATCTAGCATTCGATGAGCTCGATCTGCTTTATCATGTCTGTCGAAATACAACAGAGCATTTATGTTATATAAGTCTCGAGCGAATATTTCCATTCTCAATGGAAAATGAACAAGGGTCTAAAACAAGAACTAATGTAATTAGAGCTATCAAGCTGTACCTACCCTAAGATGCTTCCTAAATTCAGGACAGACTTCATACACACGAACGTTTTCGACCCCTCGTTTTATAAGTTCTGTCGTTATTAAGCCCAGTCCGACGTTCGTTTCACAAATAACTTGGTCTTTCAGGTAGGGCCAAATTCTGTTCACAATGTCTTTAGCGAACAATTTATTCATTAAGTAGGAATGGCGAAGGATATGTTGACGATTTTGCACAAAATACTTTTGGGGTATGTGTCTTTTTATTAATGATAGTTCGTAAGTTTCCTTAAAATGCCTTTGTATTCTAGCACTGTAGCTATCACTCATTGGAGAGGCCTTTCTCCGAGTCCGTGGTGCTGGTGTACTTACGGCGCTCATTGCAAACGAACGATACTTGATTGTCTGTTTGCAAAGTAACGTGTGTGCCGATTGCATTTTTAGAATAGAGCTGAACTTCCCAAAATGGATTATTATTCAGCTGTTCAATTTTAAATTAATTACAAATTTATCGAGCTGCTACATAATAATTCAGGAGTTTACTTTTAATTATTTTCCTAATTTTAAAAATGTGAACATAACCAAACAAATAGTTGATACATTATCGTTTAAAGACTGGTTTACACCGATTTTACAACTACAAGGTGGCGCAAAAATAACGCCCCAACCCATTTTTAGTAATGGCAATTAATTCAATATAAAATTGAAAACTAATTCAAGATTCGTTGAATTGATCAGCTGAACGCGCATGCCTTTCGCAGGAATAGTAAACCTTTAGGAATAGTAAACCTTAAATTTATACGAAAACATGTGACTGTACGCTTTGTGCATTCAGGTTAGGGTAACTCGTATAAGCACTCATGCATGCGCGTGCCTCGTTGCAGTATCTTACTATGTTCCGACCGTGAGAGGGTAAACCCGGACGCTAAAATACAAAAGTTATCCTAGAACTAAAGGGACACAAGCGGAGGCCCTCGAATACTCAACTCATAGCGATGGAGTAACGAAAATCCGATCCATCGTACCCATGGGCGGTTGTCACATTCTTAACAATCTTTAGTTTTGTACATTCAAATCAAAGTCGCAGTTTAAAGGAAATCCCTAATATGTTGTGACGAATATTCTGTACACACCATTTAAAAGTTCACTGCTGTTTCATACTCGTACAATTACCGTTTGCTAATTTGACTTATACTCTAATTTTGGTTAGCATTTATTTATTTTTGGACTTTATTTTTAAGTGCTCTTGCTGTCAACCCTCTAAGCAGAGTTGCCATCCCTTCAATAATTTTAAATTGAACGTCGGGTTGAGTAACACATCATTGGAAAGGACTCTTAATTTCCTTCATGCCTATGATTTAGTTTTCAAATTCGAGCGACTATTTTGGAAGATCCACTTCACTGCTTGGTTTAGATAAATATGTAGTTGTAGCATAAGTACGTCCGGATCACTGAAATGAAATCGTATCAGTATTTTTAAAAAAAACCGAGCTAAAACCCAATCCATAACATTGGCATCTGATATATATCAGATAATTCAACAGTTGTTCATAATAGGGATAGCTTTAGCCAGTTTTACGAGTCTACATTTTTCAGGGTTATTAGGAGGTTTTTATTATGTTGATTTCTCATGGTATATCTTTGTTCTTCAGGATTGTTTTGTGTAGATAATATTTTCTATACCTAAACGTGTTCATTCCCGTAAATGCTTGAATATACATTTGAATTATTTCTGATTTGACACCCTGTATCTTACAAACGATTCGCTCATATGTTACTCGGCCCAAGGTTCAATTTAAAATTATATCAAAGGAGTGATAACCTTGCTCAGGGGGTTGACAGCAGGTGTGTAAATTTTGAAGTAAAAGATGTCACCCTTCCAACCCAAATCGACGTGTCTTTGCGTTTGTTTCAAAAACTATTTTCTTACGAGTTATTCAGTGTTTCACTTTCGTTGGGCCACCCTGTATTTTCAAATCAATGCCTTTGTTGACAGTGATGTCGTCTAACGTGTAAACCACCCTTCATTTCTCCTGTATGAAAACAAGAACAAAACAAGAAGAATCAGCTGTTGTTATCTTGAATAATGACAAGTGAGGTTAAGTACAAAATTTGCAAAAGTATTCTTTTGTTAAAAGTTTAATTTTTTAAACCATTTAAGTTAAAAATGGCTCTAAGTAATATCGTATTACTTAGTCAAATTGCAGGATACGTTATTGCTTTAATTCTATCGCTATGCATTATCGTACCAATGAGTCTGCATCAAGATGAATTTAGGTAACTGTTCCACCCTCGGTAACATTATTTGCACAGATCATTTTTAGGGGTCATTGTTTGCTCTTCTCAACCGGTACTTGGCAAGAAACTGACGGACAGCTCAATGTTAGTTGGAGTTCGCAAGCCTATTGTAACTACACAATTTTCGTCGGAGTCATGCTGTTTTTACTGTCGCTAATACAAATATACAGGTATTTTGGGTTTCTATCAGTTGCGTTGATTCTAACTGTGATTTCTTGAAGATTATCCTTATTTTTATATAAAGGAACAGATAGCAGTTTTCTGTCTGCATTTATTGATGTCGTCTCCAGTATGATTGTGTGCGGTATGACGATTATTGCTGCATTAATGATTACTTTGGGATTCATGGTGTGGTGTAAGAATATGACTGAAAGATTTCGTTCGTAAGTTTATTTTAAAAGTCTGTGTCTTTTTGTAAACACTTGTCCTTTAGTTGCGAGCTTGCAGCTGGGCAAGAGATCGATATACACGATGGTATAGATACAGGTGGATTTTATATAGAATTGGGAACTGCTCAGGTAGCGTATTCTATTCGTAAACTTTGCAGTATATGACCAAGTTGTATTACAGTTTGGAGTATGGGCTTCCTTTGCTACTTGGGTTGGATTGTCTGTATTTGCTTTATTGAAACTGTGCCGTTATCATCAGCTAGAGAATATAAGGGTCTCTATGTATAGAGAGAGGCAACGGCTTATTAACGAAAATGCGGATTCTCCCGGTAGTTCTTTGGGTAGAGAATCTACAACTTCAGCTCCACAAACGGTAGAAAGTAAAGAGTGATTAGTCATAACTGCTTTACGATTGCCCTGTTTGATTGTGTACGCTATTGTTCATTTTACTTTGTTAATTCACCATACTATTTATCAATTCTATAAATATTGAAAAAATGTGATACGTATATAATTACGAATGTGTTATAAATTATTTACTTGTAAGTTTATATATACTCTCCTTTAATTAGTTATTGTTGTTCATATTGGAATGTGTTTCATCAAAAATGAAACGGTTACTTTTTATACTACCATCACATTTACAATTCTAATATATATTTTTTAGTTTATTTTTGCTTAATAGTTGCCTACATTTGCCTTTTATATACTACATTGAACAAATGTTCTGTACTGGACTTGTATGATACCCCCACCGCCATTCTTGTATAATAATTTTGCAGTAATAGACATACTCAATTGTTTGTGATTTATAATCGGTTTAAATCATCAGAACGAATATAACTAATTCTTAAATAGGCATTTTTCAATGGCAATTTGGTCTAGCTCTGATTGCAATGAACCCCTTATGTATTGACAATGGACTAAATGATTAATTTAACAGTATGTTGCAAAACGTAGTACAAAAAAAGGTGCATAGCCATTTTGATATTTTAGCATAGTTTCACACTAGGTATAGTATATTATATAATTTCCTTGCTATAAAGCGATTATGCATAAAACATTATAAATTCAGACAAATGTTAGTGCAACTGTAAAGCAGTTCAACTGGTTATCTTTAAATTACTTGGACTTGATTTTATAAAATAAAGGATACATTACTCTTACTTTTTTATCGTTTAAACATCAAATTAAATCTCTTTTGAGGATCGATATTCAATTCCAGATTGATTTTGATCATATAGGTCTAAACACTTTTGAGTGAGGTACTCAAAATCTGAGAATAGATTTAAGGGTCGTCGAAATTAATTTACAAATGTGTTTCGAAAGCTCAAAGACGTTCTGAAAAAGCGATGGGATGCCCTGGAAAAACGTAATAAATCGCCGTACATCCGGGGAATTTTGTAACAGAATATTTAATTGGTACCAAAAAATAAAGGAATATATATTAAATAGTGGTATCTCAGCATATTCATTGCTGAAGATATATATTCTAAGAATATCCAATAATGTTATCTGGGATAGTTCTATTCTTCTCCTTTTGATGTTTCTCTGTATAAGACGTTCGTAGAGAAAGTACCTCATACAGTACGTTTCATCACTGTTTGTTGCTCCCTCATGTCTTGCGTCTTAGCAACACGAGAAGGCCGAAGGGGGTCCTCTAACTAACCTTTCTTCTATTACTTAATGTGGTTTTGCTTGTGCAATAATAAACTTTAACATGCATACTCACTAATGGCATTCTCACATCTACTCGTGTTGAATTGCCATGGTAGCCGAGGCTGAAGTAGAGCCACGCCATTTTGATGTTTTTTATGATGTACCTAACGATTTTTATTTTCTCCGCTACAAAGCACTATTATTGTTTGTGGTTTCTTACTTGTTGAAAGATCCCCGTAACTTTTTAAAGCAATTTAATAGATGGCTCCATCTATTGTTGGAATTTAACAACGCAATTTTGCCGCCCTTTGATTCGTGCATGTCAATTTTCATCTCTCGTTCTGTCGTAAACCATATCGAATACACTTCGTTTAAACAAACAGCTGAAAGCGTGAGTTAGAGCGCATGGAATTTTAATTGTCATCATCCATATATACCTATTGATCTCGCGGTTATGATCGAGTTTGAAACGCGAATGTTGATGAACACTTTTCTGAAGAGGTTGGTCATTTAAGTACCGTATCTGGTATAGAAGCAGATTACGAGTACAGCGAGACTTTCCAGGCATTAATCAAGTAATTATACCGATACCTACCGAGCCATGCGGCTCCATAAAGGTTTTCCGAAAAATCAAATTTAATGGAAAACGGTCGATGCGGGTTTCTCGGGCGCCATCAGGAGGTTTCAACCCTTGCTCCTGATGGTTACGGCGGTCGGCGGATGCTTAACGAATTTGGAGTCCTTAGACGGAGACAACGAAAAACTCCAGGGATTTGCCAGGCAAAATGGCGGTCGGTCACTGGCGAATACCTAAAACAGAATTGCGGCGCACGACACAATAGCGGTTCCCTAAGTGATGACGAGAATAAATTAAGGCATTAACTAGAGTTACGGGAAAGAAGACAACAAAGGGAAGCAAGCAAACTAATTAACGAAAACAAACTATCAATCACCTACTATCTTTAAACTTCACGTTGAACGGGATAAAAATTAGAACTCGCAACAACACTCACACAGTTGCCTCTAAATTAAGCTCATACCTTAAATAGAATTCCCAAAATACGGACAGGGAGCGTCGGATATTCCGTGCAGGCTGCTGACGCCCTAAAAATTCTGAGATATGTTTCGAAATTTACATTAATTAAAAACGCCTCTAATGAGACAACTCATGACTTAATCGGATTCTGTTTACTGCAACTCATTTAATTAGCAGCGGTTAATTATTCTTAACTAAATGATCGGATTAAAATGTCCAAATTTGATAGTCCATTGTTATCTGGAATTTCGGGGCAATCAGAAAAGGTCTGTGATAATAAAATAAACTGCGCGACTTTGTAGCTCTAATTTTGTTTAAAATTCGGAAACTAAACTGTTCATAATAAATTAATGGAGCTGAAATTCTAAAATATTAACTCTCTCCACTCTTCCCTGGCAAGAGAGCTTTCGAACCCTACAAAAAAAGTTAAAATATCTCTACGGGAACGGCTCCAAGCGTCTAATTAACTACAGTATCTTTTTCGGTCTTTAGCGGTGACTAAAACGATGCTACAAATGAAAACACTTACCTACTTCTACCTTCTATTTCCAAATAAATAGTTCCGGAACAACACCTTTCGAAACGAAGCGGCTCTAGATACTGGGTGTTCATTAAAGCTGGTAAATTTCAAGGTGAACAGGTGCTTCGTTATACACGTAGGACCTATTCGCCCCCCTCCCCCCATCACGACACATCGAACGCGTGAAGTCGGTGCCGCCGCCCCTGCCGTCTTTTTACGAAATTCTTTTTAGTGTTTGTGTTTTTTGTGCGTATTTGAATTGGGAATTGCAGTGCAAGTCGGAATTTGTGGATTATTAACAACAAGGTAATTAAGACTTTATTTGACCTGTTTCGATCGAGCACGTGTAGCGTGGTATGTGTTTCTGGCCTTGAGTGCCGATTTTTCTTACAGCAATTTTTGAATAAATTTCTGTTTTGTATTAAAAGAGTTTCGTATTAGAATCGGGCCAAATTAAACTTAGGATTTTAAGAGGTGTGACTTTATTTAATTTGGCTAGTTGAACAGGTCTTGTGTGGGTGGGTTATAGTGACCGTTCGCGATTGCAGACATCATTAAGTTTTGGCGCCCAACGTGGGGCACACAACATTACTTTTGAAGCCCAACGTAGGGTATCCCATATTATTTGAGGAAGGATGTCGTAAGGACGAACAAAATATAGTCCATTAAAAATTTAATTTCTTATAAAGTTCGCTGTACATGGTTTCTAAACGCATATTTACTTACCTAGGTATATTTCTATATGTAACAAGCATCCATTGTGAATTTTTATACCTGTAGACGAAAACATGAACTCGTTGATAGGAAATGTAGGAGTTACGTTTTTAAAGTTTACGGAAAAACACTTTTTACTAAATGTGTCTTTTTATGATTTTTTAAATACCTCTCCTGGCTAAAGGTGGATCCGCATTCCGTACAAACACACTCGCTCAATTTGTTATGAATTTTTACATGACGCTTTAAGTCCTGACTAAGTCTAAACTTCGCCTCACAAATTTTACACTGATGCGGTTTATATCCGGTATGTACCCATGAATGCACTTTTAACTCCGACGCTCTCCGAAACTTCTTGTCACATTCACTACAAGAGAATCTGTAATTGTTACCGTGGAAAAGCTTATGAATGTGTAACGACGCCTTTTGTCTAAACGCTTTACCACAAATATCGCAGATAAACGGACGATCGTTCGTGTGAATGTTTCTATGGTCGTCTCTTGTCGCTTTAGCGGCGAAACCTCTCCCGCAAATATCGCAATGGTACTTCTTCACGCCGTAATGATGCTCGGTAATGTGACGATGTAAACCTCCAGACACACGAAAGTTTTTTCCACAAATGTGGCAAAAAAACGCGCGCACACCCGTATGGACCGTCTGGTGACGGACGAAATTATAGGATTGCCTAAATAATTTTCCGCAAATCTCGCATTTGTAATAAGTTTTATTATCACCGCCAGGTACCTGGCAGCGTTTCAAAAGTTGCGAGGTTTTCTGCTGCTCGGTAGGCATCGTTTCAATTGTCGGAGCGGTCGGGTGTTTGAGTTTTCTGTGCTTTTGCATGTCAAACTTTCTTGTAAACCCTTTACGGCAAACATCGCAGAAATGCTCCGCGACTATATCACTTTTATTGCGCCTAGTACGGGGCTTTTTCTCACCGTGCTCGTCTCGCATATGCTTACACAAAGATGACCTCTTTTCGAAAGCTTTGTTACAAACAGTGCACTTTTCAAATGACCTTAAAATATTCTCTAGCGGCTCCGTGTTTCCCAACTGAATCGCCGAATGTTCACTCTTGATGTGCTTGATTATGTTCGATTTCCGTTTGTAACTTACCTCACAAATGTAACATACAAATTGTTTTGATTCTCGCCGTTTTTTATTGTCGTGCACCAATGAATAGTGTATATTTAGATTGTCTTCTGCTTCAAATTTTTTATTACAAATGGTACAACTGAAATATTCCTCATCTTTAACTGCTTCAAACGTTTCTCTTTTGCATTCGTACATCCACTGTGAGTCTTTGACTCTGAAATTAAGACAGAACAAAACATATAAGTACTTTATAACACCATACTTAAATAATTTACTGCTTTAACTTTCATAACTAGCTACACATGCTAAAAAACTTCAGTATTAAGTTTCTGGCCAGTATATAACCGTATAGCAGTAGATATCACCAACTTCATTACAAAAGCATCTGATTCAGAATAATTTCAGACAATTCTGTTTGAAGCGTAGGGCGCCAGCGCCACTTCCTTTAATTATGTTGTTAAATAAATTGGTTGCTTTCGTAAACGTCCGCTGAGGAAGATTAAGCGATACTGTGGGTGTAGAAAGCATTAGAAGAGGAATATTTATCACCATCATCTAGGAGAGAGACTGCCGCAAGAAATGTAAAAAATGAGGCAAAACGCGGAGAAGATATTTCACGTGTGGAGACGGTGCTTCCGAAAACCGTAGCCGTTAGTTGAGGTCAATATCTCGAATACTGCAATTTTGAAAATTTTTTACGTCCTTTGAATTTATCCCATCGAATCTTGCAACTTTTATTTGACCTTTTTCTTAAAATCTCGAAGCTGGCTTGAATTAGATTGAACTTCTAATTACAAATAAAGATCACAATTTATTATTCAATTTTTAGCGCACTCCTACAACTGTATATCAATTCGCCGATATTCCCGTACGTCGATTATGCTATAAAAAAACAGCCCTACTATTCGTGGCACAATTACACTGACCACAATTTTAACAATAGGTATTTTTTGTCGTGCTTTAATAAATGACGATTTAAATTTTTGTTACTATTTGTCGCATACCTAATCGCAGAGAACATCCTTCATTGTGAATATGCCGCTATAAGTTTTTCTTATCATGAGTAGCTCAATTACACTGTTCACAATGGAGAAAGTTGTGTATGTTAATAAGCGATATTACTAGCGAACGATTAATTGTAGCGTAATTACACTCATACCAGCGCAGCGAAAGTTATTTAGAGTGGAGTGCGTCAAAGAATTACGAATATATCTTCTATTGTTTATTGTGTAACGGGCGATCAAAAATGAGTTGCTGTCGAGTAGCCTTTGGAAGTTTAAGTTAAGTATGATTTCCCATAAATAAACAAAAATTCCAAAGGTAACTCGACAGCAACTCATTTTTGATCGCATAGTAGTTGCACTGTTCACAATTACAGATTGGAAATATTATGCGTTAAACTACGATTTCTTAAATGATCCCTATTGTTGGTTGCATAATTGCACTGATCACATTTACATTCTTCAAAGTAACGTAATAAATTGGAGTTTTAAACTACCCTTAAGATGTAATTACATTGATTGCAAATGAAATTTTTGCACATGTATTTACTTTTACAGCCGTAAAAACTACTTGATTACTTTTGGCGTATTGTAAATAAACAAAAATGGCGGTCTCACCCACCAAAAGTAATTACAGTGTGCTGCTACCACACGGGGTCTTACTGTTAATTTGAATCGCGAATAGGCTTCGAGAAACAGTGTTTCATCCCGTCATGAGATGAGTAAGCGCAGTGAGGTGGGAGGGGAGTCGATTAGGTAATCGCGTGCAAGGTACTTACTTTCCGTACAAGCATGAACTGTGTATTTGTAAATAGCAGGCATGTTATTGTCGGAAAAGTCTGCACCATTTTTGTTTAACTTTGCTTTTGAAAAGATAAGACAAATACAAATAACCTAATGCCCAACTCGGCTGAATTAGGATACCTATTTTTGTGAAAAAAATTTAAAAAAAAGCCTTTTCTTGCTAGAATCGAACTCGAACCGCTCGGTTGCAAGCTGAATTTTCTTGCCACTCAGACCATGATGGCATACATTCGATCATGATTAAACTGGGTTCGCATTCCGAAATAGTTGTGGGGAACTCAATTTTCTCATGCATGCGGACGCATCTGCCGTTGTTTACAAATATACGCGTGAGCCATTCGAAAGGCATCCGTGGACGTAGTTGTGGCTCGGGGGTATAGGGTTGAGCAGCCTTGGTCTAGAATGTAACATTTCTAATTTGTTATTATGTGATAAAAGCGTTTTATCCACAAGTTTTTTTGGAAAAGTACTTTACATGAAGTATGATACTGCGTGAGTGATCTATGTTTCCCAATTGGCGTTTAAAACTACTAGAAATATCCTGGATCAAGGATTAGGGTAGTTCCAATCGATGAGAACCAAACCACTGTGGTTATTATAGCAGTTAATTTCTGTAGAACTTACAATTTTTTAAGGGAGGGAATGAGAAAGAATTTGAGGAGGTACCTACTAACAAATACGACAGTGTATTCTAATTAAGTTTGTTATTAAACTGGACATTATTTACAGTTGTATTTTGTTTCTATTGATAGTAAGCAATTAGCCCGTAGATATACCTATAAAGTACAATTGCTATTGGCACCGTCTTTTTGAGGCAAATATGGCGATTGATGTATTTGCAGTAATCTGTCTCTTATACATCCACTAGCGCTGTGTTCAGATTTACGTTTTAGGATACTCCCAAATACGGCATGTCAAAAGTGGGATCAATGTCTAATCAATTTTTTTCATTGCAAATATCTCTCATTACAGATACTATTTAAAATGACTCACAGACCTGGTGTTAAAACTGCCATGTTAAAAAATGTTGACGGTCACTGCTCTCCCTCACAGATCTATTGAGAAATTTTAAGCTCTTTCAAAAAAATCCTGTTCAATTTTGCCACACATTTCTGAGATAAAAGTGTAAAGGCGAAGCGGAGCATCAACGGCCGCCATTTTTAAGATGGCGGATTTACCACAGAATGTACAGACCACTCTGAACCAATGCGATTTAACAATTCAAACTTGGATTACTGAAAAAAAACTTGCTTATAGCAACCAAGCTAAGGTAGAGCTCCAGAACTTAAATCTGAACAGCTTTGCCAAATGTGTTGGCGATTGTGGTAAATCTAGAGACTTTATAAGCAGCAAGGTCGGCGCCTCGTCTTAACGCCATTAAAACATATCAAATGTAAAAAACATTGTCATCATTATTAAAGGAGTATACTTCAATCTCGTCGCCGTGTCTCAAGTAAATCACGGGGTTGGTCGATCGTGATTGATTTTATTATGGTTTCTCAAATATCTTTTCTGCCGAAAGCTTAAACCGCAGTCCAAACACGAAAATGGTTTCTCCTCGGAATGAATAAGTTTATGTCGCTTGAGCTCGTACTTAATTCTAAAACGCCTACCACAAATATCACAAGGATACGGCTTTTCACCCGTATGTCGGGTGACGTGTATTAATAAAGGCGGTCGAGTACGAAAACCTTGATTGCAGTAACTGCAACGAAACGGAAATAAATCCGAATGCGACCGATTGTGCACAAACAGCGAGGCCTTCTGCTTGAAACTTTTGCCGCACAAATCACAGATATACGGTCGCTCGTTCGTGTGTATCCTCCTGTGCTCTTCCACGTTGCGGCGTGTCGCAAACATGCGCCCGCAGATATCGCAACCGAAATTTTTGATGCCTTCGTGCGTTTCCCTTAAATGTCTCACTAGGCCTTGAGATACACGAAATTGCTTTCCACACAAATCGCACACGTACGGTCTTTCGCCCGTGTGAATTCGCATATGCCACACGTACGTATATGGCGAGTGCAGACTTTTCCCGCAAATTTTACAGTTGTAGTAAACTCGACCTTCGACAACGACCTTGGCCGCATTGACCGCATCTTGGTCCAGTTTTGTATTTTTTCGACGTTCTTTCTTGGTTTTCTCCGACAGACCATCGGAAAAATCGTGCTCTTTATCTGCATGCTCGACATTGACATGATTCATTATGTCTTCTTCGGTTACAAACATTAACGAACAATACTGGCATGAGAAACTGTAACCTTCTTCCAATGACTGTTCCTGGTCTTCGATGCCATCACTTCCGAAGGTTAAAGATTTTTTGTCTTCATCTACGAACTGTGGCTCTTCGACAAATAGTTCTTCATTAAGTACCACTTCGTCGTCTTTACCAGGTTCAATCGGTTTATCGTTGGTATTTCTTCTTTCATTTGTTATAATTTTAGATATTGCACTCTCTTCTGTTCCCCTAGGCTCCATGTACGGATTTTGAATGGTTTCAATGTAATTTTGAAGAGATTCATCCGTTATGACATTGCACTGTATCCACTCTTCCTTTTTAATATCGGACAATGGTGGATATAAAATTGTCGATTTTTTCTGTTTCGCCGAACTTTTTTCTGTAATAGTTGCCGTTGGGGCGTCGGAAGTAGGGGTAGACTCTTGGCAGAAAACAGTCAGACTTGCAGCGACCGACTTCAGCTCTAACCTGCGAACAACAAATTACGCGATTACTTAGGTGAAAAATAACAGCTTGCAAGTCTGTTGCTTTCTACCAACCGCTAAATAAAATATGTACCTGTTCAATCGCAGAGTTATCTGGGGATTAAACAGATTTAATTAAGTAACGGAGTACATTAAGTTTTACGAGACTATTGTTATGGAAAAAACAATAACATTAGTACAACTTGTATACATAGTGTTACATAGGTATAAATAAGTATGTAAAAAAAATTGGATTGTAAAAGGGATCAAAACAAACACTTTTTCCAATAAACCAAGGGTTCAACCGAGGGAGCCACCGTCAAAAAGTGGTGAAATTTGCAGTTCTTTAAATTTTTCTCTGTATATGAGAAGTATTTCAATTTAGTAGAGTAAATCTGGGGGGTATGTACGAATACGCTCAGAATTACCTTATTTCATTTGAAATTTCCTTTTACAATTGTTTGTTTGGATTTGTATGCGTGATTGTAAAACGTGAAGTTGCATGTTAAAATGTAGGCATATCTGGTGGTTTGTGATAAGAGTTTTTTTTATCGGACGAGATTTAAATAATGTGGTGTTTTTTATCGCTGTTAGAACAGATAACAAGAAATACAGGTGTTCAACGGTGTGTGCATTAATTCCGCGTAAGTGGGGACGCGTTCTGTCGAAGGTAATTATGATTGGCCCTTTATCTAGAAAAACTGGAAGGAGGACATTTATTTTATTTAGGAAGTGCTGTTTCGCTAAATACTGCAAGCTAGCTGGTTCGCGACGGTTGAAAAGCATGCGTCGCTTTACGCTATTTTTATTCTGGAGTTTCGTTCTATGTATTTGTTGATTAAATACGCAATTCTTCATTTTCATATTTCTGTACAAAATTGTACAAAAATGTAGTAATTGAAGTTAGTCAAGTTGAAGTAAACGAAGCAGCGAAGCATTTTTTATTTTATTTTCTTATTTCTTTTGTCGAACGCTTGCGCACGGGATAATTTGTCCAAATGAATGTCAGCATGTGGATGGTATTCTGCTTCTTGCTGTTTCGGTTTTCAAAGGTTAATTTGGATCGTAAGATTTTCCTTTTGTCTTCTACAGTCCTGTCGGGTCTATGTTTTTAAGAACTATACTGCATTCATTATAAGAAGGTAGTAGATGGCGCTGGGTTTGAAGATAAACACACACCGGAAAAATATAAAACGGCACCAAATTATTGTAAAGTAGAAATATTCAGCACTGCGAACAGAAATAAACCTTTGACAATAACAGCTAATGACATTTCGGCAGTTTAATTGGCAACATAAACTACCACCTTACAAAATTCACCAGTCGTTTTATGTTTCATTGTAATACTGACTCATGTTTTAACCAATCACAGTGAAGGTCAAAGCTTCCCTATGCTTTCTACCGCTACCTTCTTAAAAATGAATACAGTATAGTCCGTAACTCAGTTCATCAGACTTTAGTCGGTAGATGTCCATTATTATATATGAGTTAAACAACTCGAGCAAAAATATAGGTATGTAAATATTTAAACGAGGCGACAGCTAAATGGGCGTAACAAGGAACATGGTCTGATAGTTACAGCCGACGTTCATAGAGGCGTTGCAGGTAGTTCTGGTTCCTTTAGATTTGAAAAGTTGAGGGCGCTAGGAGTTGGCAACAAACGAAAACATCGATGAGTCATACCTAAGTATACGCGGGGCAGACAATACTCTACGATCTAAATAAAAATGGCGGTATGCGGTTTTTGGCATGCCCGTGAGTCACAGGCCGACTCTCCACGAAAGACAGTAATTATGGTGACGTTGCGTATACGTCTGTTTTAAGTTACTTGTAGGGTTAAGATTGTTTTTTTAAAGTACAGGGTGGCCAACAGAATGCGAGGTACTGTATCTGAGAATCTATCCATCGTAGAGGCTCGCGGTAAAAAAATTATTACTAAAACGGTCACGAGCAAAACCTGGAAAATATTTTTAAGTTTCTGAAATGACCGCTAGGGGGCATAACTGCAATCTGGAATCTAAAAAAGTGATGTTTCAGTGAATTCCGCTATATTAACCTAACAAAAAATGTCCAGTCTTTGAAGTTGACGATAATCTGAACAATTTTTCCTATATCTCTAAAAATGAACGAAACGGCTGAGCCGATTTAAACAAACTCGGTTTAGTTCAAAAGAGCTATTCTTCAGCTACAAATATTATACTATTTGAAGTTTTGTTAGTTTCACATATCACCGCTTGAGGGCTTTTTTCGACATTCCGACAGACACGGTTAATTTTCTCAAAAAAATTAAATGCATTGGTGCGATTTTTTTCATGAAAAAGTAGCTAAATGATGCCTAAACAAGCTCGCGAAAACAGCATATAGCGGAATTCACAGAAAAATCACTTTTTAGATTCCAGATTGCAGTTCCGCCCCCTAGCGGCCATTGCAGAAACTTAAAAATAAGTTCCAGGTTTTTCTCATGGCCGTTTTAGTAATAATTTTTTTTCTCGCAAGCCTTTACGATGGACAGGTTCCCAGATACAGTACCTCACATTCTTATTTGGCCACCCTGTACATACATACAACAATTCTTAATGAAGCTAGATGGAAGATGGAAGAATGACAGGTGCCCTTTCCTCTCAACTAATTTTGAAATGTGAATTCAGTTTAGTCACTATATAATGTATCCCATAATGGTCCATCATTTAGTGGCAAGGATACCCAACTCTCACTTAGAGAGCCGGGCCCGTGTGGCGCAGTTCAGTTAAAGCGGAACTGTGGTGCTAAGGGTCCCTGGTTCGAATCCAGGTTCGGGCATGGATATTTGTAAATGTATAGTTGGTTGGGTTGGTAGAGCAGCCTTGGCTGAAACCCCGCCCACTCAAAAATCAAGGCAAAATAAAATATAGGTAAGGGAAATTATTTTTACCCAATCCGGCAGAGTTGGACATTAGGTTAGATTGTCTTCTTAAATTTTTTGAAATGTAAGCTTATAATAAATGTACTAAGAGTACAGCGCATGCCCAACGTCAGTTACGTTCTATAACCGCTCATGTGACTCTCTAACCCCAAGACACGCCCACGGTCCAGTTTGTTGGGTTCTAGACGCTGCACGATTCTCAGATGTTTATTGTTACTCGCTTTCAGTTGCCATAATGTCATCCGATATTTGAATGGTTAGGTACCTATGTTAAATCCGAGGTTAAATCTATTATTGGGCGATATACGTACTGGCCTACAAAAACCATTATAATGATATGTACTATGATAATGACTTCTTGAAGACATCAAATTTAACAAGATACGAAGAATTGCATACGTTTTTCACGACTTGTAATCCGGCTTATGTTCAATAGCAACGATCCTTGAAGTCAAGTTAGAAGAGGAACAGGCAAATAATATTGTTCATAGATAGGATGTGCCATAAAAACGCATAGTAAAAATCGTGAAAAAAAGTAACACTTTCCATACCATTTTTTTTGACAAAAGAAATTCCAGTAATTTGATCACTATCCAAAACACACTTTTTAACGCTCCAAATAAAAACTTAAAATAATAAAGGTTGCTTTTATTAATTAATCAGCGCCTCAAAACTCATCTCAGTTGAACTAAAAGTTTATACCGATTTTGAAATAGCTAGAAATGAAATTAATGTAATGAACGGCGTACATTTATGTATTAATATACAGGGTGTCCTGAACGACAAGGTTATTTGATTATTATATTGAAAATTAAAATCTGCTTCCTGCTTGAAATAGATGATGACCTTACATGCACAATATATTAGTTTGCTGAAATGTATTGTAGAATGTAAATGTAATTGTAAAATGTATTGAAATCGCCCAAACAGGGGGCACCTGTAGCATTCACATATCGATTCTGTAATTTGTTACTTATTTTGTGGTTATGTTTTAACATGAAATTTATTTTGGTTTTGTTTTTTAATTAGATACCTATAGGCCAACTAATAAATACAAATGTTACAATGGCTGACAAATCACTTTCCTCGTTAGCTTACTGTTATAGGAACATCAAGAGGAATATAATTACAAACGCTTGCTTCTAGTGCGAATCCAAGAGTTTCCATAAAAAAATAATTAAGTTTTCGCTTTTCAAAACTGCAGAGCATGACATGATTTTTTGAGCATCCTGTATAGGTTTTTTGGAACAGTTGTTACATATATTAGGTACGACCTTTTTCGTCTATCTTATAATTTTGTAAAAGAATATATTTAATTGGCTTATAATGTCTCACCATATAGTGGTGGACGAGGTGGTAGATAAGAAAATCTTGCTAGCCTCGAGGCTAGCCTGTTTAATAAATAAATTTTCCATTGTGGTGTCCGATATTATGAGTAAACCCGAAGTAAAGTGAATTGAATACTCTAAATATTTCTCTGTCACTTCAGGTTTAAATAGAAGTGACCATTTATTGCAAAACTTAATTGACTAACAGACTGTCTATTTTTACATTTTTGGATTCTACAAACAATTTTGCCAATTTCGTTTTTATTTTTTCCTAATGTTATTTGAACAGATACAAAAAAATAAAAAAACACTTTCTCACTGCCACACAACTATTTGTGAGACTATTATTATTTGAGCTCTACAAGACAGCCTCGAAGACAGCATTGAGAGATTTTCAATACAATGATTCGTTTCAGAGAAATCATCAACTATATTTTTTTATATGGTCTGTAAAAAAAGTACCTACATACTGTATTTAGTAGCATTTTTTATTACGAATACGATGTATGGCACCCCAAAAAAAAACAAAAGGTGGAAACTGAAGGTTTAAACAGGATGGTGCACCCACACACAACACCCTAATCGTGCAAGAATACCTATGGGACATATTTTCCATTTTCCAGAAAATTTGTTGACAATCAAGAGCCCCCCCCCCCCCCCACTCTATGGTGTGCCACACCTAATTCATGTGTTATGAGCCGCTACTGTTTTATATTGACAAGATTACTAATAACCATTGAGTTAGGAAACTAATGGAGGGAATCAAATGCTTGGCCAGGCGTAGACCACGGGAACCAAAAGTGGCCTCTAGCTGTGATTAAAGTACCACACCACTTCCGTTATCATTAGCGTGTCACTTCAGTGGCGTAGAGATATAATTTTCTTTCCACTAATAGGAATAAAAAAAAAACGTATAGAAGGAGTAAAATACATGCTCGTGGTAAAGTAAACAAAATAGACAAGGATGGGAAAGTATGTAGATTTAATATAATCATTGATTACAAATCTAAATATACATCAATGTGTTCCAGTAGTATAATTAAGGCCAGTTTACTATAGCCACTACAACTTGACAACTCCCATTAAATTCACTGTGTTGATCAATAGCTACAATTGATTGGTTGGTCTCAGGTTCATTACAACGGCAGAGAGATTCAATAATAATTTATTGTTTATTGGTCTTAAAATGTATCCGCACTCATAAAAAAACTTACACCTGATATCCATATTATAAACTCACACAGTCACACGTTTAGCTGCAAAAACAAGTTTTGATAGTAGGTACCTACTGCATGTTTGATGAACATTTTCCGCCTTTCCGGTGCAACCTTTGGTCGAAATCACAGTCAATGAAGCAAATTTCGAGAGCTGTTCTTGAGATATATTTACAAATGTTAGGTAACCATTTTGCTCGAAGTACTGGTTCGTTTGGAAAACTAAGAAACATAAACTGGGTACCTACAACCTCGCCTACAACATGATAAATGACATACGGCAGTTAGTTATTTATATAAACCAGAGCACAAACCGATCCGAAATTATTAGGTACTTTAAAATGGCAAATTTAATAAAATTTGAATTTGGTGGAAAACTGACAGTGACAGGACCCGCGTTTTCATATGTCAAATAATGTCGGCCAAAATGTACCTTCACGGGAACCTATCCACGCGAGTGGCCTCTATCTGTGGCAACTTCCGTCTACAAAAATTCTTACCCCCTCTACCATTATATTCCCTCCATTAGTTTTCTAACTCAATGCTAATAACACATACTCGAAGTCGAACACATGTTAAGCTGTCATCATCAGAGAGTTACTCTGGGCATTAGCAGCAATTCATTTGTAAAATTTTCAACCTCAATATTTCCTTGAGTATCAATATAAATTTATATTTTTCCTCTAAGATTAACATTAGAACATTTGATTCAATTGTCACACACCGTATATAGAACTATATCTCCCCAAAAGCTTACCTATCTTTTTCAGCATCCAAGGAAATCGTAACATCATTCGTACATGGACTATTTGGATCTTCAATGCAACTGCAGTCGTCCGCTATAACAATCTGCTTATCCTCGACCGACTGCAACTCCCTCAACCTTCTATCTGCCTCTACGCTAGCGACGACCAACTCGTGCCACGCCAATACCGTCGACGCACAACTCCAGCAGCACTGAAGTGGCAAATGATCGGCTTCAGAAACTTTAATCGGCAAATACGTGTTCATCTTATTCGCTAGATCGTTCGAGATTCCCTCCTCGCTGTATATTCCAATAATTCGTTCGTTCGGATTTGCACACAATCTGCATATGATATTAATACTGATTAAACCGGATTCCGGTAGCATTTGAACGAGGACTTCATTGTCCTGACAATCTTCTAGGTCTCTGTCTACGCCCTCCGGAATTATAGAAGCTTCCCGTCTTTCCATTATTATCGTTTAAGTAAAAAATCACAGCGTTTTTTCTTATAAAAGTCTTTCGAAGTCATGAGTATTTGTTGATATTTTATGTTGCAGTGTTTATTGTTCTCCAAAGCACAAAATACACCGCTTAAAAATGTGTGGACACAAACGAAATAAATTACAAGATGGCGTTCATTTTCTTTTGCTTAATCTGACAGGCGTATGGCGCCGCGTGGGCATTAAAGGGATGCTTTTCCTTGTATTAAAATCATTGTTTGATTTGTGCGGTTTTGCAAGTACTTATTAAAACAAACATTACGGTACGGTAGTTTAAGTTATAATTTTTATTAGAAAAATGAAACCTTATTTAAATTTGGCGCCTTGACAATAGGGACTCACTTCAGAGCAGATGTATTCAAAAGTATTGGTCGGATTCGTTCATTCAGCTACATATACAGCGTGTTCATACAAACCGGGTTATTACAAATTTGATATGGTATTGTGTAACGGCTTAGTTACATTTACAAGCGTCGAAGACCTCCCTTCCTTAAAATAAAATTGAATGAACCTGTAGGGTACTTAGCCCCCACAGTGTTGTAATAGATACTTTAATTCTTGGATCTAGGTAAAGATACAGATACAACTTAAAATACAAGTATCTAGATACATCACAACACTGAGCCCCCAGGACCTACGCAGTCACATGTCAAGGGTTAAGTAGAAAAATGGATTAGCAATTGGATATATCAGCAAGGTGGCTCTTTTCTCTTTTCTAAGACACAATATAAAGGCGAGCTAAAAACAAATGCACACACATATAAATATATATCTGGCGTGTGTCAAGTCGAGATCGCAAATATTCAACAATTTTGACCATTGCTTAATAAATCCAAGTTGGTTATAGTCAAAGTTAAAAACAAGTTTAGGATACCTATCCATTCTAAGGGCGAAATAACAGGATGCGACCCATCTTTGGTGTAATAAAATCCTTTTGAGAGCAAGATAGAAAATTACATGGCCTTGCAAGACAAATTAAATGTTAACAGAATCTCGCCCCCGGGATAGGTAGCAAATTATGGACCTTCGCGACATTTCAGAAGGGGCAAGCTGTCTGCGCCGTATTGCGTATGTTTATAATTTATTTGTGTTTTGTATATATTTCATAATCTTTTTTGAAACTGACATGATTTACCATTTACCCTCAATGCATTGTTTATGATGTGTTACATTTAAAACTGATTGATTTTGAATCTCAATTGTAGGCTTGAATATCACACACGTGAGACAAGTTATGAGTCCCAGGGGTGAGATTCTACTACAAAAACTCTTCGGTTTATGTGCGATTGCGTTATAGCGGAGAGACAGCGCTATCAATTCGGTAGAAATACAGCAGGCATTGCTTTAAACCTATTACAAGGGATCCTGCATGACAATAACATGCTCCTATTTGATCAGAGGTTTTATTTAAAAAATCCAATGCAATTAGCGATTTTTTTCACCCATGCTAATAATAGTTTGTAAACATTTAAGATATTAGTTAGAATAAACTAAGTACTTCAGTAGTCCTACCCATTATTACTGTTGTTTATTGTCAGGAACAACTTTTGCAAGTTTCTAATGCGCCATAAAGAAAATGTGTGTTTCAACATATTTATTTCACTTTTATTTTCAAAATCACATGTGATCGTCACCGAAACTCAACAGAAACATTCTTAAAACAAAGAATTATGTATAATATATACAGAACCACATTATAAAAGTACTTCCTACTGAGACAATTGTCCAAGTGGTAACTAAAGGTTTAGCTGTTTGTCGACCTTAGTTTATTTTAAGGCTACTGTAGAACAGTCTTTATGTAAATATAACGAGTGTTAACATTCCACGGAATATATTTTCCATTTTTATTCTAAAACAATTTACATTTTTTGCTACAGCTCCAAAAAAGGAAAAATATAATCCACTTTCAGCATTTTATAAGTGCAAGATATTATCTTATTGACAAAATAATTTGGCGATTTTAACAAACAGCGATGCAATTTTATAAAATCTCATTTGTAACATTATTAAATAAGAGCAAACAACTGCGGTTTATATTTATTCAATTTTGGCTTAACTGAAGAATCACAAATTAAATAAACGAAAGTTTGTACATATAAAATAAAGTTAATAATATGATACAAATAAATGGAATATATTTTCAACACTATAAATGCAATAGAAAATATACTCTACTATATCACTCGCACATGTCATCTACCATTTTCTCCATATCTACATCAGCATCAATATCTTGCTGCTCACTGGTCACTGAAGCATTAGTATCGACGTGGGCACCATTCTCAACTGCATCTGAACTGGCCATAGCGCCCTCACTGTCCAGGCCTTCGGGAGATTTCAGTTGCATCAGCTTATCTCTCAATTGATCAAAGACTTTTTTGAAACTTTCCAAATTTGTAAACGTCGATCTTTTGCTATTATTTAGAGCCAATCGTTTCTCAGCAAAATGATTCTCAATATCTTTGATCCATTCTTCAATTTGAGAAATAATTTCGTGGCGTTTCAAATAGAAGTGTGCGTGAATCACGTCTTTAAAGCACGGACAAGGATTGATGATCTGTTCTAACATGGCCCATCTGACGGTAGCTTGCCAGATATTTTGATTATATTCTCTAGAGCTCTGGGTGCCCGCTGCCGTGCCTCGCGATCTCTCATAACCCGGTTCGTTAAAATATGGTTCTGGAACTAGAATTAAACTTTGTATCGAAACTAACACTTGTAAAAAACTAGAGGTTTGGGTATTCCATTTCTCCTCCGGCCTTCCGTGCCACGTATTTAATACTGAAAGACACACTTTCCCGTCATTATACAAATTTGGATTAAATCTAACGGTGCGGTGCCCTGTCGTTTCTAAATTTATGTGCATAGGGGATAGTGGGTACTCTGGGGGGAAATAAACGTCTAACTCGAAACATCCGTTAGCGTAAGGAGTGTCGGCTGGACCCGTAATAAGGACTTTCATTATATCTAACCTATCAGTATCACAACGTACAAATACTGAACTACTGTAACTTAATGGTAAACTTGTCGCCAAAGTGACCGCCTCCTGAGCCAAACGTTTGACTCGCGCCGGATGCGATTGATCACCGGCTGACCTTGCGTTATTTTCAAAATGATGCGATATTACGAATTTGTATCCTCCTCCTTCCGGCAATTCTTGAATCATTTCAAAGGTATCTGAAAATAATAATCATTTATTATGTTTCTTACACAGCAACCGTAAAGGAATTCATGATTTATGGCAAACAGTTTCCCAAATTAATCCTCTGCTAATAATAGTAATTAATATGAAGCAAAAGTATTCCAAATAAACCCCTAAAGAGCATCTAAAAAAGCGGCAGAGCACTCCGGTGTGACCCTATGGGGCCATTGGATTTGACCCATTTTCAATAATAATAATAATAATAATATAATATATATTTTCACAATAAGACCCAAGCAGACATAAATATTCACACGATTCTTAGGGGAAAAAATGAGTCATACAAATTGGGAAAATTGCGAAATTCTGTGAAGGTAAGTACTATACAATAATATAATGATAACATTCTGCTAATGAATATGGTTCTATCTCTATCAGTAATTTTTTGATTTCTGTCTTAAACTTATCGAATCTATTTATAGCCTGTATATGAATGGGCTATTTATTGAATAATGAAATGGCCGCATAAAAACAATTGGTTTCAGTTAGAGTAAGTCTATGTTTCGGAAATATGTATTTGCCTGTTCGAGTCTGCATCTCCAATTTTTTTTTGCGCACTTTCAAAAATGTGTTGATTTTTAAATAAAAAGATACTTCATAGATGTACAAGGCATATAGTTAAAGGTTATGTTTCTTGTGTTGTTATAAATACTTTTACTGCATCCGACGAGTGTCCCCAAAACACTAAACCAAATTGCATCACTGTCTGCACATTAGCAATAGGCTTATTACATGTGGCATTTGGTCAACTGTGCAGTTTGAACCAAATCGGTCCAAGCGTTTGGCACGTGTTCACGGACAGACGGACACCAGCAACTCCCCTATAAAGCTTGCTTCACAAAATTTTGAAAAGAAGAGAATGTAGCTTAGTCATGTGCAAGGAGGGAATAGTTTGCTGAAAGACATGATTGCAGGAGCCGTGGAGGGTACAAAGAAAAGAGGAAGAAGACGAGTGAAGATGGTAGACGATCTGAAAGAGGGGAGAGATTATGAAAAGAAAGGCAATGGATAGAGAGGAGTGGAGACGGGAATTTTTCTACATTAATCCAAAGACCTAATTTTGTTGTGTTAACCTACAAAATTGTGTAAAGTTAAATAACTAAAATTTTTTTTGGATAAAATGGTTAAGTATTTTGATTTCTTTAAAATTTTGGATTCAAATTCGTGGCTCCATTGGGCTCTCCGCAACCGTGAGAGATGCAGTGTAGGTTAAATGTTGAAATTCAAAAAAATCTTTTAACACCGAGATATCATCAAAAAACTGAAAATGTCAAATTTGTTTTCATTTTCCCTAGCTTAAACAGACCAAGATGAACGTTTCCTGTTAGCATCTTTTATGGCAGTGGTTCTCAAACTTATTTCCATAGCATCCCCTTTCATAAAACTAAAATTACTCACGCCCCCCTCCCCCATCCCGATTAAAAAATAAACAGTGCTGTTACTACAAACGTATTTATTAAAAAAATTACAGGGTGAGTATTTTTTCTTTATGGAGACTCTGAAACCGTAAGAGATACAGAGCCGTTTGGGGCAAATTTATGCAAAATTGTATGGTGATTAATTTTCCCTTCCAAAAAGTCTTGCAGGTCTATAAATAGCGAAGTTATGGCCAAAAAACCGAAAAATGTCATTTTCAAGAATACTTTGGCGTTCATTAATATTCAAAGATATCAACAAATAATTTTAACAAAAGCTTGGTAAATTTTTCTCAACTTTCTGACGGCGCTAAAATAGTATATTAAGATACAAGTGTATAATCAAGTCTTTAAAGCACGCGCAACGAGTTTAAGGGCACGACGCAAAGCGGAGTGCCTTTAACGTTGCAAGTGCTTTAAAGACCAATTATACACGTGTATCTTATAGTATTTTTTATTATACCTGCAGTATAATTTAAAAATAGGAAATACAATGAAGTCATATTGACGTTATACTCGAATACATGTCTAATTAAGTGGGCTGGGTGTTCGTAATTTCACGATTGCCATGGAAATGTCACTTTACGTTTGCTTATAAAAATCATCGTCTTTGTGAATTAAACGATTTCCGTTGAAAAATACACCGTCCATTAAATCGATTGTTGTAAAATCTAAACAAACGTTGGTAGGTGTAAAATCCAACTCCAGTAAAGCCTATTATAAAGAATATGAAAAGTTGTTTCCATGGATGAATAGGAAGTTACTTACGAATACAGTCTTAAATGCATCCATAATGCTGGCATATATGAAGGAAATGTCAAAGGTATTTAAATCTTCTATATTTTGGTGCATTCATTCAAAACTTTAAAGCAATGCTGCGATTAAAAAGTGGAACAGATTTGGAAGCATACCCTAAATTACGCGCGTTTGTGAAAGCTTCAACCAAAGGATAGGTACAAAAGCCAAAGAAATGTTCTGCATTTACAGAAAGCGACCTAAGAGGATTTTTTATTTCATCCAGATGACAGTTTCAAAAGTCATACTTGAAGTATCGTTACTTAGCAACTTTAAAGCACGTGTGTTTTAAAGGCCTTTTTTTAAAACGGAGATTGTGATTCAGGTATAATAAAAAAATTGTTATGGCCCATAAAATATTATGTTTTTCAATCAAGTCGAATATTGCATCCATAACATCAACGGCTTTTAAGGTCGTTTTTAGTTCATTCGAGATCTCTTCTTTTATAGCACATTAGCGCCATCATATATCGCACACTGGCAACATTGTGCAACATCAATGCTTTCATCAGCATAAAAAGGCGAATTTACCAAATCATCAGAGGTCTCGCGCCACCTTTAACAACGCCTTACGCCAGGGGGGAGGGTGCCCCCCAATTTGAGAAACACTGTTCTATGGGTACTGTTTTTCGGAGAATTTGAATGTTATCAGAATCTCCATCACATGCTAGATGTAGAAGCTACAATTTTGTATTATTGAAAATGCGCTAAAAATTTCGATGAACAATTTGTGAAGTGGTTTTAAAAAATTTAATTTGCGATGACTATTGCACTGTTATAGATGTATAAAAGCTTAAAATTCATCATACCTGATAACAGAATTCTAAAATTTCCTAATTATTGTGTAAACAGGAACAGGTAGATTGACAGGTGGAAAACTATTTTATATAAAAAGCTAGCAGATCATGCGAACTTTTTAGCGCCTTTGGGAAATTTTGTTTTTTAGGATGGGATGCTCTATTTCGGAGGCTGCGCCACCTCACCTCATTTAAATGTCCCGCTCCCAGATGGGACATAAGCTCTGGTACGGCGGAGCCCTCACCTCGCCCAATATATTTTTTTAACAGTATGAAATATACTTTACGAACTATTCTCATACCTACCAAATATACAACAAAAATTCCAGCAAAGTTCTTTTTTGCATTTTTCTATGAGATTAGACAGATTAGAGTTACTCTTAACAAAAGAGACAGATCTATACAAGTGTGGGTTGCTAATAACTTTGTACAGTTTGCTTACAATAGTTTACGCATGCTGGTGCCAACCACTGTTTATTAACCTCATAATCACCTCTTGGAAGTTTTCATCGCGATTTTAATTATCCGATTTAAACAATATTTCAAAAACTACCCGAGATCTCGCGAGATTGCATTCATTAGTCATAAAGTATATTTCATACTGCTAATAATAAGTTTAAAATGTCATGCAAACATAAATGACAAAAGCGTATTTTCCTCCTAATAATATTAATGCTATGGTGTTTTCTTGCGAAAATCATGATTGCGTTCCTGGGATTCAAACTGTAGGAAGAACCAAAAGAGGCAGGAATGAGGAAGATACATTGGAGAAGACTAAATTTCCCACAAAAAACTCATGTCTATCATTTGCGCAAGAAAGCTAATTATGGTGAACCAACTTATTGGTTAATGTGAGTAATCAAAATGAGTCAAAATGCTTTAATACATACCAAACTGCAAATGTTTCATGAAGGACAGGTATCTTTGTTCAACCGATGAAGATAATGGATAATCCATGTTAGTTTCCCGCAACATATCCTGCTCGGTGTCTTCTAACCTGTCAGTAACCTCTTTAACTAAATTGGCCGTTGATTGAATATCTGGCATTAGTTGAGCTAGACCCTCGTCTCGCTCTAGTTCTTCTAATTGTTCCCCTAACTTTGGTTTAATTACAGTTTTTGCCGGCTTATTACCGAATCTACAATTTGCGTGTTAGCAGGCATTAGTACAAACGAAAAAAAACCGACCTTAATTTTGAAGCGTAAGTATCCACACAGGTTTTCATATTTTTTAACAATGAGCCGACAGATGGCCCGCTGTTATGCACTTTTTGAGGGAGAAGGAGTGACACTAACTGGGAACTTAGTGCGAGTGCTCTAAGCAATTGAAGTGCTGCCCTGTATAATGGTATATGGCGCGCCATGTCTAAAACTGTTAAGTTTGTTTAGAAAGAAGTCCCTTAATAACCCGCTACATACCTGAATCGTTGCGGAGGTATGAACTAAGGGCAGGAAGTAGTGCGCTATTTGAAAGTAAATGATAAAAAATGGTGGGGAGAACGCTATCAGCAAGCTCATCACCCGCTTCTCCCTTTGGATTGATATAGCTTGCAAGTACTTGTAATAACACTGTGACATGCTCTTCTTCGCTACGTTGCTTCAACAGGGCCTGTTCCACATTCCAGCTTTGTTGCGTTGATCCAGTTCCAAAACCAGTACCTGAAACTCAAGGTTTATAAAGTGCCAAAATTATTTCCACAAACAAACCTTTTGCCCAATACAGTTGTGTGCGCTCATCCTTTAATGTGGCATCTTTATCTTTGGATAAGTCTTTATCGTTTCCCGTTTGTGTTTGATGGGTGAAAATCCCTAGGCATGCCAGTATAAGATGCACAACACCCGTATTAATACTAATTCTTCTCAATAACCGGCCATCATCTGTGCTAAGAGGTGTCGAATCGTACAACTGGCGAAGAACTTCGAATGGTAAAGTAGGCAAGGAATCTGCTAACGTTGATTGAAAGATATCACCTCCTGTAATTTAAGTGTGATACTTCACATCACAAAACTACCCAACAAACCTTCTCCATCGTCAGTCACTCCCAAAACTAAGCGCAATAAACAAGACGCCTTTTTCATATCTTTAAGCAACATCTCTGCATAACCCGGTAGCCGCAAAAACAATCCAAATGCGGTAAGCGAGTGCGTTGGAACATTTGGAATCAGTCCAGCAGTTTTTGATGGGGTAGTTGATCCGGACGTTTCCTCCGCATCTTCATAAATGTCATCGCTAGCGGCTAAATATACAAGTTTGACAACTGACCCACATTTCGCATAAATACCAACCTTCCACTTTAACCCAATCAGATTCGGATTGCTCCGACGACGATTTTTCGGTAGGTGATGTTCGGACAGTTTCCGGATAAACAGCTGGTAAGTGTTGCGCCAAGAGCGCTAAACCGCCCACGGAGGTAAATACCTGCAGGGCGCTACTAAACGAACGCTGATAGATGATCGGGTTTATTTCGCTTTTCGCATTTTTGTCCTCGGAGCCTAGACGAATAAGGAAAATTATAAGTGAGAGTTAATAGATGTCGCCACAGACAAAATAAAATATTGAACTTTGAGAATGACACAATGGTTGTGACCGTTGAAGTAACAAAAAATTTAAGAAACTCAATAAAATGATCAAAAAGTATGCCCTTCAGGAGTGGTAAACTTCCTCTTTTAGTGGTTCACTAATGATGACGAAACGCGTACATTTAGGTTAAATTAAATTAAAGTTGCCTCTTTTTGTGAATAAAAAAAACCGTATTTAGAATGTTTGAAAAATCTTTGAACTTTGGTCCTCATTTAACCTACGTTGTATCTCTCACCATTACGGAGACCCCCAATGGTGAGTTAAGAATTTGAACTATTGCGTAAACAACAACGTTATGTATTTATAGACCATATTTCAGTCCGAACACCAAAAATAATGACTGCGACACCCTGTAAGTATATGACAATAATTTATTAAATGGGTCTAGGAGATTCGTTTACGAAATCAGATCAAAGTTAAATCGTTTCATTTGAATTTGTATCTTAGTGTTGTTTTTCTTTTTAGCAATGTAATTGTGTAGTTTATCGCTTGGGATTATTTAATTGAGATAAGATGTTTTAACTAAGACACATCTGGGCAAGTTTGCGATAAGAAGTTTGATCAGGCAAAATTTAATTAACGCACGTGTTCTTATCACTGTTAAGAGATAACGGAGTTTCAAAAATTGCGCGTTTCATATTGGAGAAGTGGGGACGTTTGGTGCGTTTTAATGTGATTGGCGAATTATTAAAGTGTGCAGAAGAAGTTATGCAATCTTATTAAAAGATTTAAATTATCATCAAGTGACGTAGTAAAAATTTGTGGAGTTTTTTTAAACGGTTTATCCGTATTCAGAAAAAGTTATTTCAAGTGTGAATAAACAAAGAAGTTATTAAGCCGAATACAGAGTACAGACAGACCAACATCAGCGAGATTTTGTTTGATTCGGCTTCGTAGTACTTCAAAACGTGTATTTCCGGCAAAAAAGTAGGGGGGGTGTCTTCCCCCCAATGCAATACCTCCCTTGTTCATCAACCCAACAAAAACAGAGCTAGTTTTCTCTTCACAAGAAAAAGAAAGGGTCTTCGAACTCCCCTGCTATTCCATGAACACCTCCCAGTTTCAGAGTCAGTGCAATATCTAAGAATCACCACTTGACAAAAAACTGAATTGGAGCAAACATATACAGCTCAAAGCCGAAAAAGTGAATAGGCCTCTCTGTCAAAGTCGCCGCGTAATTGGGAGACTTTGAGGAGCATCCCGAAGGCTGTCTTGTGGCTGTACACTGCCGTGATAAGACCTATGCTCTGTTATGGAGCAATTGTCTGGTGACCTAGAGCCAGAGCTCAACCAACCTGTTTCCATAGACAAGCATAAGAACGGAATCGAATGACCCTGAACTTGGCGCATGCGCAGACTTCATGTTCAAAGTGACCCAGAATGGGCTTTACATTACTACTTCATGGATATCCTGTTTTAATACAATGTGTCATCCACAACCACAGCAGAAAAACTGTTATAGTGGTATTCAAAAACCTCAGAGATACTTTCAAAAGCCTTGGAAGGCTATCAGAGGCTCTAATCAGAATTTTATTTAAAAAAATGAACTTGAGTGTTTTTCTTGGCACTTAAGTTTAATTTCTTGTAGTTTGCACAGATACAAAGGAAAATCAACAAGATAAGTGCTCTACATGTAAAAGCTTTTTTTACATGCGAAGGTTATTGATTTGATGGTCCAAAGTACTGACTGAACACCAAATCAGATTAACTTACATCTTTTCCATATGTTGCGTCCCCAAACTAGAATAAAATATCCATTCGTTTTTCCTTTAATGAAAATACCCTGCACATAACCATTTTGCCCGTGCCTGTATATATTCCTACTTGTTACGTGTACGCGCATGAGCCGCAGAAGCGAAATGTGTACTCGTCGCGCAGAATTCGTCCCATTCTTCGTCGAGAACTCGCCAATTTATTGTCGAGAAGCTCGTCGACTCCTCTTCGTTTAGAAACCGCCATTCATCAATGGCCGACTAGCTTCGTCGTTCGCATCGATTGATCGATCAAAAGTAATTCAAGATGTCACTGCAACAACCCTGAACCTCGACCAAATCGCAGAAAAGAGCAATCATCGCCATTGCAATACCGTCTTTGTAAATAGCGGACTTGGAAACAACACGTAAGTTCCTTTGTTTACATTATCCTTTCGTAACTTTGCCATTTTCCAGTAGTGCGTTGTGTCTACGCCAACCAGATTAAACATACATTTATTTACTTTGTATTTTTTATAATAAACACGTTTACGTTTGTGTCAGTATTCTTTCATACCAATCATACGAGACATTGGAAGCAATTTATAAATAAATTACAGTCCATTCCATTTTATCATCGAAGCCCCTTTGTATGGTACACCATAGATGCAATTAATTTGACCATTATTGACCTAATGAAGTAGAGGATAGAACGTACGATTTCGTGAGAAGGTGTAGTATTAATTTTAGATAACAGTAGACAGCAAACAGACCACAAAGAACACCTACACAAGGTCTTCACATGCAGAGATGACAGAAATATACACAGGCTAGAACGCCAATAGGTAAGGATGCGCGAGAACAAAATTACACCTCTTTACTGTGTGAATCAGATGTTGGTCCACTTCTGAGCTTGCGCAATGCGCATTTCATGAGCTTACAGATTCGATCACTGAACTGTGTAATTTCTGTGAATCCAGTTTTATTATTAACGCTATTAACGGTTGTTTTATCTGAAGAAAAATCAAATAATTCGACACATGCCGAATAAAGTGTAATAGCTTTGCGGTGTCTTACTGCACAAACTCAGCGATGCACCTGCGCGAAATCAATTAGTGTATTTTCATTGCATTAGCATTCCATTTTTTTAGATCAGTGGCAGACACATACAGAATACAATAATCCATGGATCTAATTTGGCTGTTGCGCGCATGCGTGATCAGTATACCACTTTTATTAGAGTAGATCTTTCACAGAAATATTTCTCGAATTTTATTGATTAATTTTGTTGTGGCGCACATATCTGCAAATCTGGCATGAAATATTTTAATTTAAAAGAAAAACCTATCAATGCTAAGCAACTTTCCCAGAAATCCATTGTAATTAAAAACTCAAAGGAAATACATATGTCAAAATTTTCTCTGCGTCTGGCACAACCATTGAACTATAAACAACGTAACTGGAAGAGAAACCTGTATAGGCAGCAAGTGCATATCGTTGAAGCTGTGCGACTGAATGAGGTGGTGGTATAACTATTTCAAACACTCTCATCACGTTCAGTTTGTTTATTAGCACGCCTGATAGAGGCAGACAATACGACTGTATGAATTTAAGTGAAATAGAAAAATTATGGCAATGTTACTAGTGTGAGAGAGATAAAGATACCATCACTTGTCTGGCTTCACTAATAATATGCTTGTTTCCCTTCCAGTTACTAGTATATAGTTCAATGGGCACAAATGGTGTATCTCATTATTAATTACCCCAGATTAATTTGATTTAAAAACATTGCGTCACAATTGACCATTCTTTTAGCTGCAAATTATACTAACCTTTACTTTGTGAAATAACCAGATGTATGCACGGCCAGTCCGTTTTCATTCCCTTACTTTCGATTAACCGCAACACTTGTCCCAAACTTAAAGCGACGGGCAGGGGTTGATCCGACACGGCGGCACACTTTATTATCCTACCCTCGATGATTTCAGTCGACGAAGTGTTTTCGGTCGCGGTGTACCTTTTCTTTTTCAATTGTGGTGTAGAAGCGGCAAGATTCTTGGCGTCCTTTGCACGTTTGTCTTTTGCGGTAACACCGGCGGCCATACTTAGATCGGAATCGATAGTTATTCCCCACCACCCTTTCATGGGCTCCACCTTAAAGTTAACCTCCTTCTTAGCGCTGCCGCTGTTGTCGATTTCCACCGTTGTCGAAAAGGAGATGTGCTGCTCGATGATGTCGGCTAAAAGAGTGTTCGTGCCCAAATACAAAAGCGCCTGATTGTGGGTCTGTTTAAATGCCGGATGGAGTGGCAAATACGAATAAGAGATGGCACTGTTCTTGTAAATCGTTTCGTCCGCATTAATGCTGACGGGAACCTTTTCATTTTCGAGCAGAAGTTGTAATATGAGTCGACGCATGAAACCGGAGATTCCGTTTCGTTGTTGAGATATAACTTCGCATAAGATTTTCGCGAGAAGTGCTTGATTGTTTGAATGACACAGGCAGCATTTTGTTAGAAACCGCACACAGATCTCCTCTAGCTGTGTGTGCACCTCGGACTTTAAATTTGATCTCTTAGTGCAAGGACGTTTACAGAGCCATTGGAGTAGAGGTAACCAAAATGACGAACCGTCTTTGGAACCCAACCAATCGCGCATTACTTTTTCATCCGATATATCCGAAAAGAATTTAAGTACAGCCGTCACATTTTCAAGCTTTGAAATTGAATATACACTAGTTTCACTGTTATTATTACAAAATTCTAAAATTGCATTAGTTAGTTTTTTAGGAAGACCCGAATCCAACAATTGTTGTATAGCGTTAGGCGATCGACTAACTAGCGCGATTGTCTCTAACTGCTCGTTGGACAACTCCAACTCGTGAATTTCACCAACCACTAAACGTCCATACCATTCGGATTCGTTTTCGAAAGTTTGCTTAGTGTCATCGGTCATACTCTCAGAATCCTTAAGATCGTCCGAAATTGACGCATTGTGCCCTGTTAATACATTTGGTACTAATACTCCCATTACTTGGAGCAACGAAGAAAAGAGTTCTATTTTAATGTAGCACAACGAACATAGCAGGCAATCCAATGAGTGTTTAAGTGCTACGTTATTCTTTGTTGCTGTGTTTAATGCGTAGATTGTGTGAAATAGTTCGAGATCTATAACAGAGCCAAGATTGCACGAATCGCGCGACTGATTTGCTGTCCATAGAATTGATGCAATGCACGATACGTAAGCCGGATTGCATAAATCAGTATTTTGCAGCTGTATTGAAGTATGGGCGATTGATTTCAACCATTGTAGTAACATAACTATCCTATGCAGAGTGTCTGAATCCTAAAAGTAGAAAAGAAATTATTAGCATTAATCAACTGAAAGCATATCATTGGTTTCAGTTTAATATTTTTGCCACAGGAGATGATTTCCGTTTTTATCTCCAGAAAACAGGGAATCAAAATTCAATTTGGTTCACAAGAGCAAATCATCACCATAAATTGGTAACAAGAATATCAATATTTTGTATTTCAATATTCAAAAGTAATATTTAACCATAATTAGCTTATTTCCAAAATAAGTTTTCAAAAGATTTTTTAAAGACCAAAATCCCATCATTATTTTGTTTGCGTCCCCAAAAAACCATAAATTTACGTTTCCTTAATTTTATCTCATTTCTTCTTTATGTATTACTGTAGAGAAGAAAATTAAAGAAAGAATGGTACTTTATTTGAAAAAAATTTTTGTTTTGATCCACCTCTTACATTCTGTATAAAAAAATATATAAAAATCTTAGAATGTTAGCCACCTTCAACTATTAGGCTGGATGTTTACTATTCTAATACTTTTAATCATTGATCAACCTATATCAGGGGTCGGCAACCTGCGGCTCTTTTGATATAAAGTTGCGGCTCTCCGTATTTATCTAAAGAAATTAGTTCAATTGATCGAAATTCGCCTTTATAATTAATCTTATTTGTTTACGAAATCAAAAAAGTACACTTGCAGCAAATAATTGTCTAATTTGTTGTGACACTTGTTTTACTTTCTGGTATTCTTTTGTTTTTTTTTTATTCTAGCAGCCTACTCCGATGTATAAACACGTAATTAATTAATGAGTAGGTACTTTTGTGAAAAATATTGAATAACATAAAAACTGGGGGGTTTAAGCACAGGGCACCCCTTATAAACATTGAAGAGAACACAAAAGACAATCGAATAGGGAAATAAAATAGTGGTAGTTCCATTTGGAAAAGAATAGTTATAGCACTTTGAACAAATGACATTGAAACAATAAAAATATGCAGGATGTTCTATTTAAAAATATCAGTTATTTATTGACATTGTAAAATTTGACACCCTGTACATTCAAAAATAATTTCTGTAGATCCGTAACCACCAATATTTTTACCAGGTATCAGCTATGTAGGAAAAACCGACGCACTGTCGCAGGACCCTGTATATAGCTAAATACTATAATATTGAATCAAAAATTTTTTGTGGCTCTTTAAAAACTGGAAAATTTTGTAAATTGTAATTTTTGTACAAGTACAAATTGTGCACAACCCTTGTGCAGGTAAAGCGCATTTTTTTAAACACCCCTACGAAATTTCTTCCATAAATAAGAAAGTTGGCACTGCACATCCAACACAAAATCAAATTTGGAAAATGGCGCTACATTTGATTTTATTCCAATGTATCAAATTTCATTTGAATGCCTCCATAAATAAGAAAGTTGGCACTGCGCATGCGCAAAACGATTTTTGAAACTGGCGTTAAATTTGGTTTTATTGCAAGTAGTTATGTATCAAATTTTATTTAAATGCCCAATGGTTATATTTCTTCCAAACGCCCCAATCGCCCTTTGTAGGTACTTTCCCTTGACAATTCACTCTTAAGATATAAGGAATTATAACCGATCACAAGGGATCGAAGAGGAAGACTATGGTTAGTATAATTCTTTCATTGAGACCTTTCATTAGAGTACCATGAAAGATAAAACTAGTTCCACCCCCCCCTCCCACTTCACCGCGTGCTTTGATAAGAGGACAAAAAGGACAGTAGTTTGTAGAAAAGTGTTCCTTTCGTTGAGACCCATAATTAGAATACAATGAGATAAAATTAATTTTTAACCCCCCCACCCCCCTCAGGCCCCGTCGCTCACTGATTTCGAAAAAGAGTCGCACGGGAAAGTTATAGTTTGTAGAAACCAATTTATTTCGATGAGACCTTTCATTAGAATACCATGAAGGGTAGAACATGTGTTCCCCCCCATTTTCTAAAGTTTAACTTGGCACCACTAAAGGCACCAATTGGTTGTCGTATGTAAAAGTTATGCACGTTTTACTTTCAAAAACCATCTCAGAAAAATGCCCCCTTGTCTCTGCCTTCCAGCTTTCTTTTACATACTTTATTGTTACACCCTGAGTATTGACTATGCCTTTCAATCTTTAACACTATTTGCCAGATGTGTGTACACGCTGATAACCTCAAATTAATTGTTGAATTAACGTAAAATTATGTCCTTCTGTTTTGTTATTTTCTTTATGTATGTTAGTTGATAGAATCTATTTTATTAGTTTGGAACCTTTTTTAGCGCATTTCCACAAAAATAAAAAACAAGCAAAAAGGTTTTCGCCCTAAGGCGAGTAACTTCAGCGCAATTTCCATGACTGATCAGTGCTTCCCAAAAGGCCATAGCTATGTGTACTGTGATTTTCTTTACTTAAATATATGGTTAATTTCAGAGAAATAACCCCATGAATAAGAAAGTTGCCATTGTGCAGTCTGCGCATGCGCACATTCATCTGATGTTTACAATATGCGATACGTTTGCTTGCACTAAAAGAATCTTTGGGTAAAATCTCAAAGAAATACCTCCTTAAATAAGAAAGTTGCCCTTGCGCAGTCTGCGCATGCGCACAATTGATTTTTACTATATGCGATATATTTGCCTTCACCAGAAGTATCTGTGGTTAAAATATCAACAAAATATATTAATAAATAAGGAAGTTGACATTGCGCAGTTTAATTGTCAAGATTTTCCTTAGGTTAGCTATACGCTACCGAATGCAAAAAGAACGAACTTAATATCTTGAAAGGAGTAGTTATGGCCTGGGACAGACGGACGGACAAAGAAAGTTGAGACGCTACTAGTTCTTTATCTTAAGAGCTATTGTTCTAGTTTTTTCGCTATTTGGTTCGTTATGGTGTCGAGGCTTGCACCAAGGAAGGAATTTTTTCTGCGTTTATTGCTAAAAATTATTGTAAAAAACCAAAAAACCGTTTTTTACACGTTCCATAATTTTACACTTTTGCCGTTTATTAACGATCCTAGAGATCGTTTATAATTTTGTATTGCTGTCTGATGTCTGTCTGTTGGTCTGTCCATCTGTTCCTTTGTCTTTCTGTCCCTCTATCTGTCAGTGTGAACGATAACTTTGTTTAGAAATGTTTGATCGCTTTTATATCTTCGTTAGTTATGAACTGAATTGCATGAAATTCAATATGGTCATATAGCGTCAGCCATAATACGCAATGCCAAAAGTTGAGTCGAATCGATTCCAAATTCACAGTAGTGCCCCGACCATTTATAAACTGAATTGCAAACTTTTTTATTTATAAAAGTATTTAAACGCAATATGATACATAGGCACTTGGAATAAAAGAAAATTTAACGCCAGTTTCAAAATATGGTTTTGCGCATGCGCAGTGCCAACTTTTTTTATTTATGGAAGCATTTAAATGAAATTTGATACATAAGCACTTAAAATAAAGGAAATCAAACGTTAGTTTCAAAATTTAGGTTTGCGCATGCGCAGTGCCAACTTTCTTATTTATGAAAGCACTGAAATTAAATTCTTCTTATAAACAGAAATTGAAGTAGCACGTCAAAAATGTATTGCACATATGCAACGCTATCTTTCATATTTGTGGCCGGATTTTTACGATTTTAACAGAAGTTGCATCTTACAAATTGGAAATGAATGCAAGTGGAAATGCGCCTTTTGTACGATTACTTTTTTAACTTGTTCTTTTTTTGTTTAAGTGTAGATTAACTGTACACTATTGTTACTTTGTCCTGTAATTGGGCGATCAGCCTGTAGGGCAATAAATAAATAATAAAATAAATCTATCTCATTGTCCTCTCTTTTTGTTAAGTAAATATAATTAGAACGGAAACCTGTGACAAACGCATTAAAATGGCCCCTAGCCTCTTTTAATCACCTTTACCAATTCACATTTTCTATTCAGAAAACTTACCTGATGACCGCATATTTGATACAGCAATTCGCACGCTGACTGCACTCCGGCCGAATGTAAGAATAAAGGACTTTTCGCGGCACCGAGACCATTATCAATCTGTTCACCAACACACAGTCGGCTTTCCAACAGCATTTCGATAACATGCAACCCGTTCTCTCGATTGTGTAAGCTAAGCTCGCACAATACCTTCTCCAAATTTGGCAAATATAAACCGGGAATATGCGTCGGAACCAGTAACAAACCGCAACAGACCAACAACAGATCGGGCACCCGTGTGGCGTTTTCGACGATTTGAGTTTTCAGCTCGATATCGACAGGTAAGGTGAAGCAATGATGTAATAATCTCAACCAACCCAGACTATACTTGCAGTGGAATTCGTCTTCGGTTAAGTCTAAAACTTGTTGCTTGTTGGCGCCACCGAACGCTGACGTGCCCAATATGCGAATTTGAGATAGACCGATGTTGTTGGCGTCTCGCGGTTTGTAAAGACGAAGTTGGATACAGTTCACTACTTCCGGTACAGGTAAATGTAAGCGAATGAATGTCATGCCGCTTGTTGGTAAGGGAGGGCAGGCGGGAACTAAACGTGAAGGTCCATCAGACGATACCTACAAAAATGTAATACATCCTCTTATTTTATTATTTTAAGTTTACCTCGAGGGCGACAGCGGAAGGACAAGTTGCTAAGGAGCCTAAGTGAGGTTGAAGGTGCACTTCTCTCAGCAACACTGCGCTAGGAAGTTGTAAAATTAACTCGGTATGTACTTCTTCAGGATAGAAATGATACGACCACTGAGCAGTGCGCGCCCTTCTATGCGCAGCTGCGCTACCCTGAATTAAAACATCAGCAGATTGGGCGCTGCTGGATTGGCATCTATAAAATCAGTTCAGACTGCTGCTACTACTCAAACTACACACTTACTTTATTGATCCAAATGGGGCGAAGTTAATCAAAGACATGTTGTTTTCAAGGTTAGCTTGCTGCATTTTTTTAGTCGATGACGCCGAAGCAATGGCGGTACTTGCGTCGGATCTCGTAGTTGAACCTCCAAAATGTTGCATTACCATCGACACTGTCCCAGCATGTGATACAGTGTTAGGAGCATTACTGCTGTGAACCAGACTACGGCCCAAAATTCCAATTCCACCTTAAACAATGGATATAAACACAGCCAGCTCAATAACTTTTACAAATCTACCTGCGTTTAAGAAGCCGCTCAACGCTTCCTCAGTATCTAAAACTTGCAAAATAAACCATAACAGTGGCTCGCTGAGTTGGGGCGCTTGCGATAGAAACATTAGCAATGGTTCCATTATCAGTTCTTTTCTAGATGTTTTTCGTGCCAAAGCCGCTAGTGTGTGAAATACGGCGTCGCCTACGGTTCCAGGTTCGCCTAAATCAGCAAACGTGCTCTGGAATACAATGGAAAATAGCTCACGCGCAACATAACAAGTAATAATAAACACACCTGTTGGGAAATATTCGCAAGCATTGAAAGCGACGATGCCTTGCAAGCCGCAAGCGACTGACAAAGTCGAATAATGCTCGGATGGTGTTGCAGAACCGTATCTGCCAGACAGGGTACTGGAGGAATGTTTCGCTCCTGTTGAATTTGTTCTGCTTTACTTTCATCGGTTTGCGCTGTTCTGTACGGTTTTGTGTCCATTGCTTCCTGAAGGATTGTTACTTTTATAAGTATTACTGCAGATTTTTACATTATGTGCAAGAAATAGATAGCGAGACATTGAAAACAACAAATATGCATATTTTATGATTTGTAAAAGAATAACTTTAATATTGTAGTTGTAAACAGTGCTTATCAAAATTCAATCAACATTTTGTGATAACTAATAGTCCATGGGCCAGTCGACATGACGGTATAATTTGGGGGTACCAATTTTCCTTTTTACAGTGGTTATACAGGTTTATTAGGATGCCAAAAAACCATGATTGCCATCTCAAAGCTGTAGCTAATAGAAATGCCGGTCAGTCAAAGATGGCGAATGTTGAGTTTTATAAAATCAACTATATCTCTGGAATTGTTGATCCAATTTCATTATTCTTTTTTTTTAATGAAAGCTCTTTATATGTGCTATAAATATTGTTATAAGTATTGTTTCGATAAAATCAACTGTTAATCAGTAATTTAAAAAAATGTTTTTTTAAAAATTTTTTCCTAATTTTCTTTACTGCCTGTATTAATACACAATAAATGGTAAAATTATGCGCATATATATGCAGAATATTAGTGAAAAATATGCAAACAGTTTTGATATATATGCACACATACAAAATTATATATCTTGCATAATTTTTTTTTAAATATTGATAAATGAAAAAAATTTATTCTTCATGATATTTTTCGCTTGCTTTGAAAGTACCAATAACGTTTCAATAATCTAAAATTTATTTATAGAAATCTGGAAAAATAATAAAATTAATTTTTTTATTTGAAAGTTATCATGCTACATTATAATCAAGATAGCGTATTGCTATCAAACCACAAACAATGGAAACGTTATTGGTACTTTCAAAGTAAGCAAAAAATATCATGAAGAATAAATGTTTTTTATAAATCAATATTTAAAAAAAAATCCCCTCTTGTGTACCCCATCGCTTTACGCACTGTATGTATCATATGCGGAGAGATTTCACCTTTTAGTGAATTGCACTCTCCGAAATACAGGCAATCCTAGGCAGTGTTATACAACGTCGATATATCCTACATTTTTCCAAGTCTAAAAAGCATTACTATCAAGTGAAACTTTATAATATTCTCCCTAGTAATGTCAGGGACTCGACATTTTATTGTTTTGAAAATCGTGTAAGGAAACATATACTAAGTCATTGTTTTTATTGTGTAGATGAATATTTAAATACTCCATTTTCTCCTTAGCTCTAGTCATTAGTATTGTATTCTACTTACAACTTTGATCTTTGACTGTGATATTTTATTACTGTACATTTGTTGGTTATTTACATATTCATTGTTATTATATTTATTTTTGTGTATTTATGTGATGTTAGATTTTAGTAGTTTACGATATAGGTACATTTTATCTTGTTATTACTGTTACCACACATTGTAATTGACGAGTCCTCTATCCAATAAGCAATCATTCGGACTAATAAATAAATTATGAATTAAATTATTAAATTATAATTGTAGCTGAAGAGGCATGATCAAATACCAAATGATGATGAGATTGGACGACACTAGGTTCGTTGTAATTACAGATGTAAAATTGGCTCTTTAATGGTGAAAAAACTCCCTTTAACGAGTACTGGGAAAAACTTAAAGAAAGACTTCAGATAAACGACGCCTGCTCGATAAACACAGCACTTTCACTAACTCCTTCGTAAAACGTGAAACACGTTTCCGCTTAACTTTAGACAAGAACTTTACAACTGACAAGACTGACTGTCTTGCAATAACTACGCTCAAATACGGCTTTTAGCCATAACTTCAGCAAAGTTTGTTAATATTGATGGAAAGGTATATATTGTGCCAGATAATTTGACATAAATTATGTGAAAACAAAAAATACATTGGAAAATTGTACGTCAAAATCAAAGAGATGCTATTCCGGAAGCAGCAAAGAAGATGAAAACCCTAAGTTTGGTTTCCATATAACCTCGCGTAATTACCAAGCTTGCTCGTGACAACTACCATTATGTAATGCTATAATAACTTAAAGTGTACAAGCGCATGCAAGCTGACTACTTGTGGAAACGTCACTGAAGAAAAGGAAGAAGTAGCAGATTTTAGTGTATATGAAACTTTTGAAAGTAACGAAGGGGTTGATTTAGTTTTCATTAAATGTTAAGAGTTAAGAAACCCGTGCGGTTAGGCACCCATCGGGCGCGTCCCCAGGTGGCGGATAGGGGAACGCCCACGCAAGCCCTGAATGATCGTAAGGTGACAAGTGTCTCTGTGTGGGTAGTAGCGATTATAAGTTGCTCGTCGGGGCTGAAACCCAGACTGGCAGCAACGAAGGTCGCTACCGCGGACCAACCTCCCAAGTCAAGGTGTTAGCTACCGTGCTGAGGACTGCGTGACACTGGGGTGCAGTGTCGATAACGGTGCCCCTCGGATACCGGGCGACCTCCGAGTGGTATTGTAGCCAAGCCCTGCGCAAGCGGCTCTGCGCAGGTGATACCGCTCTTCCGCATTACTCGTGGGAACAATATGGATACAAGTAAACATAATTTTCCTTTACAGGGCTCCTCGTCAGGGGGGACCAATGAACCAGGGCCACAACAGGGGTCCTGTGTAGGGGCAGGCTCCTTGAAAGAGGGGACAGCCCCAAAGCAGGGCTCCACCCAAGGACCTGGACCAGCTCCGTCCCGTAAGAAGAACAGGACGGGGGCGCAAAAGGCGTTGGCCAGGAAGCGGCGGCTCGAGGGTAAAACCCCGGGTCAGGTGCTAAAATCGAAGGTTGCGACTGGGTCGGTGGCTCAGGAAGGCGAACCGACGTCTGGGACCAAGCGTCTCAGATCGGAGGGTAGCACTCCAGGGTCTGGCTCGGTGCAACCTCAAAAGAAGTCCAAAGGTCCTGGGGCACCCACGGGTGCACCGCGGACCTATGGGCAAGTCGCTGCGGCGGGCCTCAAGGTGGCTATCCTACCGGTGTCGTACCCGGAGGTGAACCTCACTGAGGCTCAGTCGAGGTGCATTATGGCTGCACTAAATGTGGCTGTAGACGAGTTGGAGGTCGGGCCTTTTCCGAGGCTGGCCGGGTTCCGCTGGAACTCGCATGGGGTCGTTGTGGCTGAGTGCGAGGACCAGTGGACTCTGGACTGGCTGGAGAGGACCGTCTCTCTAATCAAGCCTTGGGAAGGTGCGTCTCTGAAAGTACAGAGGCACGTCCCAAAGGTGGTAAAGGTGATGGCAGTGTTGCACGGGCTCCCGGATGACACGGCCATCATTTTAAAGCGCCTCCATAGGCAAAATCCTGGGCTCAGGACGAACTTATGGAGGACGTTCTTTCGCAGGGAGGAGCCTGGTAGGGTGCTTCTCGCATTTGGTGTGGATGAGGCATCCTACAGGGCACTCCAGCGGCAGAACCTTAAGGCGCACGCGGGGGTCTCCCACGTCACTTTCGTGACGAAGGCGAGTGCTCCGGCTGCGCAAGCAAAGGGAGAGGGCTCCGCCGGAGCAGCGGGACCCAGTTCCGCTGCAATGGAGGGGGTCCAACCCTTAGGTGGAGACCTCGAGGCGTTGGAATTAGAATTGGCGCCCTCGCAGGTCGAACAAGATGTCGACGAGCTGTTGGCTCGTGTGGCGGTCCTTGGCTCCGAGATGGGGTCAGAGCCGTCGGCATCTTTAGAGGAGGGGGGAGCCTAAGTACATCGGTGATGGACAAGGTAACCTTCTTACAGAGCAATTTGCAACACAGTAAGGGGGCGACCTGCTTAATAGGCCGCCAACTTTCTGTAAGGCAGACAGGCGTTTGCCTCATACAAGAACCTTGGGTTTACAAGGGACGAGTAAGAGGCTTAAGTCAGGTTGAGGGCTCACTTTATTATAAGAGGGACAGTCAACTGAGTACCAGGACTTGCATAATATATGTCGACAGACGCATCGAGTCTTATTTAATGGCTGATTTCTGTTTTAGGGATCTTGTGGCTCTAAGACTTCAGCTGAAAGATGGAAAGGGACGGAGCAGGCAATTAGTAGTCTGCTCAGCGTATCTACCATATGACTCGGAAGAAGCTCCACCTCCCAGGGAGCTAGCTGAGTTGATAGAGCACTGTCGGAGTGAAAGGCTCCCTCTTGTGGTTGGCTGTGATGCAAATGCACATCACGTTGTGTGGGGCAGCACGGACACGAACTCGAGGGGCGAACACGTTCTGGAGTACTTGCAGACAACTGATTTGAATGTTTTAAATCAGGGAGCAACCCCCACCTTCGTTACGTCGCGGAGGCAGGAGGTCATTGATCTAACGTTGGGCTCTTTCTCTATAGCTCACATGATCTCAAACTGGAGAGTGTCTGATGAACCGTCTCTTTCGGATCACAGGCACATTCTTTTCCAACTAAACCTGTCATTCAATGGTGGGCCCTGTAGGTTTCGGAATCCCCGAACCACCAACTGGGACTGCTATGTTGAAAAACTGACAGAACGGTTGGATAAACCACCTTTGCTCTGCCGGAAAGCAGGGCAGGTGGAAGAGGCGGCGGCAATGATAAGCGACGCTATAACGGCGTCGTTTGAAGACAGCTGCAAGCTGCGAACTGTTCGGGGAATGAAGAGAACACCTTGGTGGAACTCGGACCTTGAAAAAGTTCGTAAAGAGGTTCGAAGGCTCTTTAACAGGGCCATGCGTACTAAGTTACCTGCGGACTGGGAGGATTACAAACTCGCACAGCGCAGGTATAAAGACCACATTCGACGGTCTAAACGGGGATCGTGGAGGACTTTCTGTGGCAACATGGAAGGGCTTCCCGAAGTTCAAAAACTTCGTAAGATCCTTTTGAAAGATCCAGGGCAAAAAGTGGGGACGCTGAGGCTTCCATGCGGCAGATTTACATCTAACGCGGGTGAGGCCCTCACATGTCTCCTGGAAACACACTTTCCAGGCTCTGGAGACTATGTAACTTCGGAACCGCCAGAAGGTGCTACCCGGGTCGGTGCAAGGCCGATCGACTGGAGAGTAGCTGCCGGGGTTGTTACCAAGGGATCCCTGAGATGGGCTATCAATACGTTTAGCCCATTTAAGAGCGCAGGACCTGATGGGATATTTCCGGCTCTTTTGCAAAAGGGCCTGGAACCATTACTTCTGCACTTGTTGCACCTCTTTAGGGCCTCTGTGGCTTTGGGGTACATCCCCATAAGCTGGAGAAGGGTCAGAGTTGTGTATTTACCTAAGCCGGGTCGTACTAAGTACGACACAGCAAAGGATTATAGGCCCATCAGTCTATCATCGTTTCTTTTAAAAGCGGTAGAAAAGCTGGTGGATGCATACATAAGAAACGGGGCGCTGGTCCTTAGACCACTACACCCGTTTCAACACGCTTACAGAGCTGGCATGTCCACGGAGACGGCTCTTCACAGTCTCGTGTGTAGACTGGAGAGGGGAATGTCTGCTGGAGGGGTAGCTCTGGGAGCCTTTTTGGACATCGAAGGTGCGTTTAACAACACCACGTTCGATTCCATTAGTGAGGCTGCTGAAAGCTTTGGCATTGACGGGTCAATCGTAAGATGGATCCGGGCCATGCTTGGAGGCAGGGTCATCATAACCTCGATCGGAACTACGGAGATGAGCTCATCGGTCACTAGAGGATGTCCGCAGGGTGGAGTACTGTCTCCACTACTGTGGTGCCTGGTGATAGACGGGCTCCTTCGTACACTAAACGAGGATGGAGCGTATACACAGGGATACGCAGACGACCTCGCAATTGTCATTGTGGGGAAGTTTCCGAGCACCGTAAAAGAGCTCATGCAGAGGGCTCTTGGACAGGTGGATAGATGGTGCAGTAGCCACGGTCTCTCTGTCAACCCGGAAAAGACCGAAATTGTTCCATTTACGAGGAGACGGAATGTGGACCTTAACGGTCTCATCCTTCGAGGACGCCAATTGTGTCTGACCAGGGCAGTTAAATATTTGGGGGTCACTATAGACTCCCGTCTGTCCTGGAAAGGGCACATTGAGCGAATTAGCAAGAAGGCCACTGCATGTCTATGGGCATGCAGGAGAGCTTTCGGCTGCACATGGGGATTAAATCCTCGATTAGTATATTGGCTTTACACTTCGGTGATAAGGCCGATAATATTGTACGGCGCACTTGTATGGTGGCCTGCAACGCGCAGGGTAACATACAAGAAGCAGCTGAGTAAGGTACAGCGACTCGCTTGTTTGGGAATCACTGGAGCCATGAAAACCACGCCAACGTTGGCTGTGGAGGCTCTTCTGGGACTTGAACCTCTACACTTATCGGTAGAGGCCGAGGCCCGGAGGGCTTCCATAAGACTAAATGATTGGGGTGAGTGGAAGGATAGAGGCAGTCTCGGACACGGGCGGATCTGGGAGGAAACTCTTAGGTCCGACCCCTTCCTCGCAAGAAGGGACGTGATTCGAGCTACCCTACTTGAACCGAAGAGGTATAAAGTCATTCTCCCGAACAGGGAGCAGTGGCTGAACCCAGATCGTCCGTTCCTCAAACCTGAGGGGCTCGTGTGGTTTACCGATGGGTCCCTAACGGAAAAGGGAACGGGCATGGGTATACACGGTGACCGGCCGAGAGTAGGCATCAGCCTCTCCCTTGGCCAGCACAGTACTGTGTTTCAGGCAGAGGTGCTAGCCATCACGACCTGTGCGCAAGAAAACCTCCGTAGAGGTTATCGTAACCAGCATATATACATATGTAGTGATAGTCAGGCGGCGTTAAAGGCTCTGTCAGCTGACAGGGTCCGCTCGAATACGATGCTTGACTGTAGGCGAACCCTAGATAGATTAGGTGAGTCTAATAGGGTAAGCTTGATATGGGTGCCGGGGCACTCTGGAATAGGGGGCAACGAAAGGGCGGACGAGTTGGCTCGCGAAGGCAGTAGTGGGGTCCTTGTCGGGCCTGAGCCCACCCTTGGAATTGCTCCCTCAGTTGTCAGGGTCAGGATTAAGAACTGGGCGACCAGTCAATTCCAGGCTCAATGGCAACAGGCAGCTGGACTCAGACAGTCCAAGACCTTTTTAACAGGGCCTCTTGGCAAATCTGAGTCTTCTAAGCTTCTAAACCTAAACAGAAGTCAGATTAGGAAGATCGTCGGTGTCTTCACGGGACACTGGATGGTCAACTATCACCTGCACAATATTGGGCTTGTGGAAGACCCTGCGTGCAGGTTTTGTGGCGAGGTAGAGGAAACTACCGAGCATGTAGTCTGTTACTGTGACGCTCTGATCAGGGACAGACATAAACTCCTCGGTGACAGTTACTTGGAACCGAGGGAGGTGAGGAAACTAAGGCTAAATAGGGTCTTATCCTTCATTGAAGGGAACGGGCTCTAAGCTTTGGTTGTTTAGAGAGGGGGTTAGCACAATGGGCCTTTGATGAGCCTAAGTGCTGCCTGTAAAGGCTCCCCTGATAGAATAGAATAGAATCTAGAAAAGTATTTCCACAATATTTCACAATGCAACCTAATCTCTTTTAGATTTAATTGAAAATGCTACGCTGGTTATGCTGCCCGATAATACTCATAGGCCAGTTGTATTCGCAGATAATACTGAAACCCCAATTTTACTCGAACTTAATACCGAAACCCCAGTTTTACCCGAAAATAATACTGAAACCCCAGTTTCACTCGAAGTTAACAATAGAACCTCGGTTTTATTTTTATATAATAGTATGAAAAACACGTGTCACAATGCTTTAATGGAACACTCCTACCTTGTGGACACTCGTGGCCACGCTAGGCTACGCCACTCATGCCACACGAAGATAATCGTATACAATAGGCCGAATTGTAACAATAACAATATTATTGTCCCTATCTGTTTTTGTCCATTACGTTGCTGTCGACGTTCATAAAAATCTTTGTTTTATTAAAGAGAAATTTGTTGGGCTTCGACGTTTTATATAAAATTCATTTAAGTGACAGACAACAAATAGGTAATGAACTGCATCGAGCTATTCCTTAAAATTGCCCATATTTTAATGGCGTCGCACCCTATCAATTCTGTTAAAATCACGACTCGTTTTTCCTTTAACTAAATAAATTTAACTTGAATGACTCGCGCGCGAAGAAGGCTGTCCTTTCAAACATCGAAGAGAAATTCTTGTCGGATCGATTAGAAAGCTCCCGTCTCCGTGTAATCACTTTAAAGAATGCACGCGCAAGACATTTTAAAATTAAGTTAGGAAATTCTTTTCTGACTATACGTACAAAACAGGAGAAAAACGACGTCTATTTGTGTGGTTTAAAGTGGAGGAATACTTACCAATGAATGGAAAATTCTGGTTCCGTACGTCATTTGTCTGAAAAAAAAAAATCATCAGTAAGTAAAAATCATATGTATATGTTAATAGATTTGTTTGCCATAAAAGGGTTACAACGAGAAGCAGTAGGATATGCCAAATGACGTGGGTTATATCTTTCGCGGTTCATTAAATTTAAATTTTCTACATTTCGTGCATTTAATCAGGTGTGCAAAGCGAAAAATCGCATAACTGATGGAGTAGACAGCACGCATTGATGATGACTTAAAAACTTTTCGATCTAATATTTTATTTCCTTTGCAAAGGTAGACAATAATGCCGAGATGATTTAGGAGTTGAAAAGGAAATAAGCAGTTTCGTATAAGTACCTCCTAGACAGGAGCATGGAAATAACGTTATTAAGGGAATGAGTTTTATATTTCCATTGAAAATGTCTGGAAAAATATATACTTAGTTATCCCGCATTATCCGCCTTTGTTGGCAACTAGTGGTAGTAGTGTTATTTATGTTGTATCTTTTCCACTACATATTCGCAAATCACACAATCTGTATAATACTGACATGCCATACGGTGCGTAATAAACACCGATCTATTTGTCGTATCAGGATTTTGAAATATAACCCTATAGTATCCATTCAAAAAGTAACAAAAGACTGTTCAGTCTTCTCCCCAATAATTTGTCGATGATACTTGAGTTAGGGGGTTGGGCTATAATTGAATCTAACTTTTACCAAACTTTTATAAAACATTTCCTCGCAATTTGTGGCGTTTCATAAGTTAAACTTCAATGTTAGTACAGTTACAATCGCAGTTCCATAACGCTAATTGGAAATTTATTACACTAATTTTGAGTACTGTAGCTCTTTTTGAACTCTTAAGTGTGTTTATTGATTGTTGGTTGAAATACTTTGTCATTTTTTGTGATTTCCTTAGATTAAAACCAGAAGAGGATATGCAATGTATAGTCTGAACGGTGTGGGATTTAATGCCCTCTCGCACTGAGTCGTTCATATGTACATACCAGGTACTTGTTTCACCCTATTGGGTTTTAACTACTGCTTTCGGCCTTACTCAGTTTAAACTTAAAAAAAGTCATGTCCGCATCCGCATTCAGGTCAAGGGTCTTCTTAGTCGCCGCGAAGCCAATCTGACTATTGTTTTAGCTAATCAACTAACAAAAGCATAGCACTATTTTAGCAAGTACAGAGTATTAGCAATTTTATTAAACATAAAGAAGAAGTTTTGCGCCTACCAGTATTAGAAGGCTATTTAAAGAAGGAAAACATTTTATAAGGAGAAAAATGCATACATTAAACTTAAGCGAAGGGAACGTTTAGCTTTAGGCTAATAGGTACGGTCTTTGACAAAAGTAATGATCGCGGAATAGGTAGATCCTGCAACATATGCAGCCAACGTTTGATTATATTGTGCAATTTGGAAATACGAACCAACAAGTTAAGGTATCTCCTTCATGAAAAAACCGGCGGAACCCAATCTAATAGGCATGTTGGTTGCTTAGGCTGCAGAGTTTACATATTAGGCGGTCATTACTTTTGTCAATGACCGTATATTGTATTGCCTCATTGGTGCCTTTTTCTTCCTACCGGTACGTTGCTTGTGGAACAACTGCACAACAAACCGTAACGAATCACACTGAGCCCAATACGCCTTTAATACTGCGCGATACCTCTTCCCGGGCTGGACTTTTCTCTTCCATTTTCCAGGTTATCATCAGACGCATATCACGATCGTCCGGAGCTGTGGTTCCCAGTCATCCACAAGTGCAGTGCATCGTACGAGTTGTTCGTCATATTTGTGCTCTAGTTGTGAGCAGTGTCGACAATCCTCAGGACGTGGTCTTCTGGATAAGGCATCGGCATTACGATGGTTTCGTCCCGCGCGGTGTTCTGCTACGAAATCGTACTCTTGCAGTCTTCCTAACCACCTGGCCACGTGGCTTCTCGACTTTTAAATTGTAACACCCATCTCAATGCGGCATAGTCTGTCCTTACGAGACTCTTCTGACCGTGCAGATACTTGAAATGCTTGATTGACTTGATGACGACTCGCAGCTCTCTTCGGGTAACATAGTAACTACGTTCCGGTTTAGAGAAGACTTTACTGAAATATCCCATGACTCTCTCGTGCCCGTCCTGCATTTGGGATGGTACAGCACCCATTCCAACATTGTTAGCGTCCGTATCTAACACGAAGTCCTCCTCTCTTCTTTGATAGCTGAGCACCGCAGCCGTAACTGGTTGAGATCTTGAAAAGCCCGCTTGCATTCATAATCCCAATTTGAAATCTTTAAATCTTTACAAATCGCCGGTAGTACATGCGTAGACCCAAGAAACTTGTATTGCATGTTTATCTTTCGGCTTGGACCATTCTTGTACTGCACGAACTTTGTTGCACTTCTTTGTATTCGGTTGAAGCACAGCGCAACCTCATAAACAAGTCTTCGATATTCTTAAGGTGGTCTTCAAACGTTTGGATAATCACAATTACGTCGTCCAAATACACAAGGCACGTTTTCCAAGGTAAACCTCTCAAGACCAGTTCCATTAATTTCTAAAACACGTCGCGGGAGCGTTACACAAACCAAAAGGCATGTATGGATGTTGCTTAATAGTTTGGGCATCTGTCGTATTTATTTTGAGTGACCATATTGCTTAACCGACAAGTCATTTCTCTGAAGCAAACACGTCTTGGTAGCGCCGTCGCGGAAAATTAACCTTTTAGCTTGTTGTCAAATTCTTCCATAAGGCTGTGATCATAGCTTTTCGGGTCATTTTGGGCACTTCAAAGTGTCATCACTCTTGACTGTAATTACACAACCCACGACTACAGCTGCTGGGGTACACGTCCCAATCAGTACCTTTCCTTAACTTGGTCGGCAGTGAGTTCAAATTCATTAGCGGAACAGGCGTTAGTTGTTTGGCATTTATTGCCAATAAAAATCGCTCGATCCATATTGGTATAATTAGGTTCCATCACTCCCAAAAAGTTTTCCGAGAGACTTCCATTCATGTGAACCATCACAACTTTCTCGCAACACTCCGGCAGAGTGGCATCATCCACAAGCATTACGCGTGGCAGCTC